>NW_010409996.1:130741-156140 GCF_000710305.1 Buceros rhinoceros silvestris | reverse complement strand
GGGTTGGTTCAGCCGTAGGCTGTTTTTATGTGCGTAGTGTGAGTTGGCAGTAGTCTTTGATCCGTATCCTTCGGGCAAATTTGACATCTATTTCACCCGAGGCAGGCATAGATCTTTTGAAGGATATTGCTACATAATGAATGACTGACTGCTGGAAGTCATGTCATTGTCCTCCTCTGCCTCTTCAGATCCGATTTGCAGGCCAGGTGAATCTCATGACATGTCTCCTAGTACATCAAGCAAGGAGAAGGAATGCCTGAAATAGTCCCCATCACGCTGACACCATAAAATCTAGATGATGAGTGATTTTGAGAATCTGAGATGCAGCTCAGCTTACCCTCACATTCTTTTCAGAACAGGACATCAATTTTGAAGAAAATTCAATCTTCCAAACAGCACATTTAGATTCCATGTGGAAAAAAATCCTCCACAAGTCCTTTAAAGGAAATCTGTTTTTCCTTCTTATTTCTATTCTTATCTCTGCTTGTATTTCCATGATATGTTTCCCTTCAATAAACCATTTCTCTAATGTCATTGCAGTTTAAGTACAAAATATTTAGTTCTATAGCTAATAATTAAATACTAGCTTTATCGCACATCCAAGTTTACCTCAAAGAAGGCTGTCTGACCTGTTCGTGTAAGGTGACAGATATAAGTGCCTAGATAATAAAAGTAAATCATGGACATACAAACAGGACCACTAGCAGAACACCTGTGAGCTAACCACTCCTAACCGTGACCTTAGCAAAATCCTCACTGCAGATGTCTCTTCTGGCACTCAACACTGTAGTATCGTAGTGCTGGTGGTTACAAGGTCAACTTCTCAAACTGTTTATTCTTTGGTTCCATGCATTCCACAGTAGCAAAAAACCTCTACTTACGAGGAATTGCTGATCAGTTAAGAATAAGGATAAAGTATTTCTGGAGGCAAACAATCCACAGCAAATAAAACCTGCCCTTTCCCCATGCGATTTGATTTCCTAAACTTCTGAGAACATTTCCACTCACGAGTCTGCTACAGTAATTTGAATCCTTTTTATCTTCCAAAGAGCAGCTGTGCAAGGTTTTGTTTTGTGCAAAATCAGCATAAAACCAAGAAATGAGTTATCCACCTATAAATATTTCTTTGCTTTTGATGAACCGAGGATGCTTTCACTAGTTGTCATAAGGAGGTAGGAACATGGCCATACGTACATTTAAATAGCGTGGCTCTGCAGTACTGTTAAATGGAAATAGGGAGTTAAATCCTTACTTGTCTTCTGGAGAGGCAAGGAATGTTACTAACCTCCAGCTTGATTTTACTGATCTTCTTTTTGCCAAAATGAAAATTCATTAATTTTAGACAGACTGAAATAATGTATTTGGTTTGCAGTGATGACATTTCATGCAGTGTTTAATAATGAATATATGACTGCGTATTAAACACACAGCAAGGCAGCTGATCACTTCATATTAAAGAATACTTAGGACAAGAAAGGTTCTTCATGAACATCAGCATAACATGGAGCTCTTCTGGAAGTTAATTTCTCCTAACAAATGCAAAAAAAAAAAACCACATCCTTCAAGAAGATCAAATATTATACAGACATATATAGATATATAAACACACATATACATATATAATTATAGATACATAACAAACTTATGTTAAGAAGATCCAGAGCAAGATTACACAGATGGTTAAACGACACTGCACAGCCCCACCACTCCCCACAGAGGCTGCCTCCTCCCCCCAAACCCTGTGACAGCTTTTACAGAGAGATACACCTTACTTTGGAAAAGTGCAATTGTTGAGGAGTTAGTTTATTGTGAGGGTTTTTTCCACCCAATTTAAAAAATTGTTTTCTGCTTTTCAGTTTGACAACCACCACTACGTGTTTATAAGTGGATATCAACAACAGAACAACCTTGAAAGCGATGGCAGACAAGCGCATCCCTGTAATGACTACTGACATCAACAATACTCTTAAAAGTCCTGATATTCTCGATTACAGTCTCAGCTAAATGTCAAGTTGGAAGCCAGCACAATAAGCTTGTACAATCATCATAATTTTTTCCTAACATTCACTTAGTTTATGGGAAGTTAAAACTCAGTCATAATCTCTTGAGCACACTGGAAAATTCTTAATAAAGTATCCAATTGTCCATCCAGCCTTCTTCTGGCTGTACTGGTATTTCGTGGTTTAATTTCTGATTTGTAAACACTGTGGAGGTCCTCCCCTTTTGGTAGCATTGAAACCTTCACAAATCTCACAAGGTATGATTGTTGAATAGCAGATTAATTTCTTTCCTTTTCTTTAACTGACTTCCCAGAAAATAACTCAAAGCCTATCAGGAAGCTGCGATCTACAAATCAAAACCCATGGAAATACACCATCGGAGGTAGCTGATGCAAAACAAAACCTTGTTTTGTTTTGCATTTCTCTAGATTACACACATCTGAAGTTTTGGATTGTCAGCGTTGTTCATAAAGCAAGGTGAGAAACAGGAAAACGGCCATGGGAACAGAACTGGGACCAAAGTGCTGAGAGGAATTTTCCCAAGGACTTCACAAAATGACATGATTTCTTAACAACTCAGTCAGAAAATATTACTGTACTATTTGTGAAAAAAAAGTTCCAGCAATTTATTTGTATCTGTTAGTTATCCAGCACTTTGGTGTCAGAACAGCTCCATTAAACCCTGGTTGCGGCACTGATGGTCATGTCTGATAAACTGGTAGACAGTCATTTATTTTTTTCCCCCCACTGGCACAACTGCAGAATATTCATTTCAAATTTGCAATATATTCATCCCAGCTGCCATGAAGCCATTTAGTCCTTAAAAAACAGCTAGATGTTCCAAATTGCTTGGAACGTGTTCAGGTGTTGGCAAACAGATCTCGCTGCAGGTAGCAAATGCATTCTGCCAGATTTAAAGGCTGGGCCTCTACATTTTGTTAGTTTTGTATTTCGTAATAAAATTATAATTCCCCAAGATGCTGAGCAAGAGAAGGAAATAACCTTCCCCGTGGCTGTGCAACCTTCTCTTTGTGGATTGTTCACCATGTTTAGAACATCTGAGGACCTTGGATCCCTCTGAAGACCTTACCTCTGATGTTTATTTACGCATAGGTGTTTCTAAGGCAATCAACACTGTGGTATCATAGTCCTTCGAGAACACAGAACAAGCCTTACAACACACCTGAAAATTAGAGAGGGGTCATTACCCCATTTTACGAGTAAAAATATCAACTCCAAGTACTCAAAGAGTACTCAAGAGTACATGGACTGCTTTGCTTAGTCACTGGAGAAACATAATTTATGACTAATCTGGAGGAGGAAGCTAATTAACCAGGGGGAAATCAGGGCAGGGGTGGAAGTTAGCTGGAACACAGAACACTTCCGGTGTACACACTCGTATGTACACACACAAGGCATTGCAGTGCTTGCAGCTACAAATGTCACGCGGTTCACCTTTATGGGATCAACACTTGTGCATCACAAGAGCTCCCCGTGGGAGTCTGCAGAGCAGCACCGTGGTTAGTCACAGTGCAAAAATGACCACAGCGCAGTGAGAAAGATTTGTGTCAAGGCTGAAGAAGAAACTGCACTCGTGTGCAGGTCTTAGCCAGGACCCTTCAGTGTGACACAGCAGGGTGCTGAGGACAGTCTCACAGGGCGTGACAGGCCTTCCGAAGTTCACCGATGCTCAGGCTTTGGAACTGCTTGCACTGCGAATCTGTACTTCGCAGAGGGTCATTAGGAGTCTGGAGCTGCTTTTATTTCATCTTTGTTAAATATTTGTAAAATTTTCATTATTTGATTCTTACATTAGCTGTGTCAAGAAAATTCCAGTTACTTTAAACTCCAGAGGTGGACTACACTTGTCATGAATTTAATACTACTAGCTGCTCTGGGAACTGTTTCTCCTCCTTTTTTTTTTTTTTTTTGGAAGGGATAAGAAATCTGTACACAACGGCCTAGATTAAATATCTGGATGGTTACAAATCTGAAGCTGAAATAAATATCTATGCTCAATACATGTGATTAGGCTATTAGACTCTTATGTACTGTTTTTTCTTTTTTTTTAACTAAAGTCAACTTTGACTAGTTTAAGTAATGTTTTCCAGCCAGTTTCTTAGGATCATTTCATTTCATGCTTAATTTTTTACAAACCTCTCCAGATCTCAAGAAAGCTACAGCTTCATTGAAAAACTGAGTTTGTGTGACTTGTGTTCTTATTTGTGGAAATTGAAGGACTTTTTCAAGGTCTCTCAAATCATGGAAAACTTTACATTTATACCTTACGTTCTTGAAACAAGCCTGTGCTGCCACACGTTATCCTCAGCCTTAGTGATAGAATAGAAAGCAGTACCGTATTCTTTTTACACAGGTAAAAGATTTAAGCAGACGGCCAAAGGCTATTCCTTGATTACAATACACAAGACTAGAAAAACGAAATACTTTTGTGCATGTATTTGTTTTCAACACTTCTGTGCAAAAGCAGAACAAAAATCCAAACTGGAGATTCTTATGACAAATAGAAGAGCCTTTCAAAAAATTCTCCAGGTCAACAAAACTAAGCTATTTCAAAGCTTCTTCAATGACCTAGCTGAAGACTTGAAAGCCTCTCTGCACACTACTTTGCTGTCATCCCTTCTACATTCATCTCTCACCATATACTTACCTGGTTGGGGTGTTTTGTTTGGGATTTTTTTACGTAGTTCTTTCTTTGTCGGTCAAAGAGAATAGCAGTGAAGGAGTAGCCTTAGAGTTTCTTAGATGCTAAGTTTGTGAACAGTTCAGGAGGCAACTGAAGATGTAGTATACTCTGGTGCAAAGAAAAAAGTCTACGTGTAGGAAAAAAAACCCCACACATACTATGAAGCTTCTAAAAAAAGCACCTAGACAACACAGAACCACGCACCGCACCGCGCTTCTAATGGAAGGCAGCATACAGCAAACAAACAGCAATAACCCTCTGTCTCATTGAGCTCTCAGTCAATACAACACCTGTTATCTGTCTGTAACTGTAAAGCAAATACAACGCTGACATTTCCACTTTCAATTGGAATTTCTCTGTTGGAATACACAACAGCAGAAACAGAAGCAAGCCTTTGAACTTTGTCTGTGGAGCCTTTACTGGGTTAACAGCTGCCATCGTGCTGATCTAGTGGATTCTAAACTGACTCTTCAATCTTCTTTGTATCCCAGAAGAAATTAGTACAATTATGCTTTGTTGGGTTTTTTTGGGGGTGGATTTGTTTTGTTTTTTTTTTTTAAGGTCATTTTTTTCTAAAGGTTTTTAAGCTTAAGGAAATGCAAAAAATGCGTTATTTAAATGTAAACGCTATTTTTTTTTTAATCCAGAACTGACCTTTTAGCAGAATTTCAGCTCAGTTTAGAATTGTTTGAATGGGAAAAAAAAAAAGTATTCTGAAACAGGACAAACCAGTTAAAAACCACACAATTTTTTATGGGAGTGGAAATCTGAGGTGGTTAAATAAAGTCAGCAAGATCCCCAAGATCAGAGCCAGATAAGCAAGGAGCTGTTTAGTACCGAGACAGCAAGATATTGGGGGTGTGGGGTTTATAGCATGCTAAGCAAACCATTGAGAAGTACAGGGAGCAAGCTAAGCCGATAGTAAACTACGCAGCACAGTACATGCTGTTCAATCTCTTTTCTGTCAACAGTTTGGAGAAACCTCCAGAATACTTGTTTGCTTTAGAAAATACCTTATTTTATAGTTCCAGCTCTACCTGAGGGTATGTTTAGATTTTAAAGCCCCTGATGTGTACAGATGAGAACATAGTTTCCTAGAGTAAATATAAGCAAATACACTGAAAAGTAGCTTGGTCATATGAAAAATGAATGTTTTCCTAAAGACCTGAAATAAGAACATTTTTCAGCCCCACAAAATTATTTATTTTTTTTATTCTCTCTAAAAAATAAAACAAAACCATCAAAAAAACAAACAAAAAACCCCACTAAAATGCACCTTAGGAATGACTCCAGAAGAGGAGAATTTTTAGGCCGAAGAACAGTTTTTTGATGTGTAAAACAAACCCTTTAGTCTTGGGAAAAAGAAAAAAAAAAAAGACTTTGGCTGAAGGAACATGTTAGCTTATGTGAATTTTGATACTGATTATTAAAACACCCTTTTGTTAACCCAATTACATATTGTGAATTCTTCTAGAATAACGTGGGAAAGCAGGGTCAGACTGTTAGGCCATGTCTGGCCCATAAAAGGGAGCATTTAATCATGCAAAAGAAATTAAAATGAGAGCAGACACATGGACTCACACTACCTTTACAAAAATACGATGTTATATTTTTAACTTATGACTGTGAGCCAGAATAAACAAACTCCCAAGCTTGTTGATCATATTTTCTGTAACTTCAAGAAGTAACAGCTGGCCACCATATCATCCTTGTGTCCTAAGCATTAGGACCAGCAATTTAGCACAGGCCATGCCAGTGCTTAACTACAGTGAAGCAGGAAAGTATTTTGCTCGCTCAGTAATGGACCTTTGGAAAGGTACTAAGTAAATAAAACTAAAGAAGAAAAATACCGTAAGGGAATGTATTTTATACTTTTGTTTACAAGATGCTCATAAGGGGAAGAAAAGAGTCACAATTTAATCTTTAAACGCAACATGGGTCTTGAAACTGTGTACAGTTATGTCTATTGTAACAACGCTGAGATGAGTCTCTGTGTACCTGAACACTCTGCCGTACTTTCCAGTACAGGACTTTCACAGATAAAAAAGCCCGAGGCTCTACACTTGACAGAAACATCACAGTGAAGAAGCGCAGACATTAGTTCAGAGAACCTGGCTTAATACCTACAAAAGATTAAATTGAAGCCTGTGTATAACGAAGGGCAGGAAGAATCCCAGATGAGCTCATTTTCCACTAAGAAGGTGTTTACACAGTCTTCCTAAAGCGCAGGATTAGGCAGCAGAGCACGCTGAAGTTCTCCAGTGTAAGCAGAAGGGACACGCTATTGATAATGCTATCAGATCACAAAAGGCAAAGCACACAGATCGCTGCAAACTGGAACAGAGAGTGCACCCAAGTTTCATTCCAGCATCGCTTCTCTGCAGAAGTCCTACTAGAAGACCCAGTCTTGCTGTGGTACAGCTGGTAGTTTCATACTGAGGGTTGTAAAACTGGTGTAATTGCAACGTGAACTGAAATCCTGTAATCAGTTCAGAGCAAGTCTTGGTCTCATATATGAAATTTCAGATAACTTTCAAATCAGGTTTTGGTAACAAGACACAAAAAAACCCCCCAAAACTAAGCCAAATTGTTTTGTGGCATCTATGAAGGTTTATAGGGTCCACAAGAGGAATGAATACAAATTATGTTTTTATGAAAATCAGTTTCGAAGTACTATTAAAGATTACTTTTTTTTTTAAAAAAGCCTTACTGCAAAAATTGTACAACTCATCACAGCTATCTTCAGGGTTCTATCATACAGGTTACAGGCACTAAGTTAGTAATTTTTTATTTTCTTTGTGGCCAAATGGCAAGAGATAGCCACTTTCAAGATGCAATTAATTTAGCTGCTTTTAGTTATTTACTTCCAGATGCAAATAATTACCTTAGATGATACTGATTAGAACTCCACTGATTACAACAGACACTTGGAATGATTAGCTCAAAGGCAGACACCATCAGAGATTTTCACACACGGAAGAAACCTTACGAGAAGGCAAAGGAAGGTTTTCGAATCTAAATCAGAATCAAACAAAATAAAATTTGGTGCAAGGAATAAAAGTATGACCCTTACCAAGATGAATTTTACGGCACATCCTTGTGCTGGCTTCCCCGAAGGGCGCGTGGGCGGTGGGCGGGGTAGCTGTGGCTGCAGGTGGGCTGCTGTGGGACAGGCTGGGAGGTATGGCGCGGAGCTGGGTGCTGTGCATCAGAGCTGTGATTCCTTCGAGTGAATGCGACAACTGATCACTGCCCTGGAACAGCTTTCTGGATCACAATGCTGTTGGTTAAAAGAGAATGACTTTTGTTTTGATTTTAGGACACGTTTATAGATCCCAGCTAAACGCCGAATTCCCACTGCTGTGGTGGTGCTTACCAGAGCTCAGAAATTCGAGGTTTCAGTTGTAGTGCAGCGTACCTACAAATCAGACACATCTAAATTCTGGTTTTGATTTGTCCCAAAGTTCCAGGTGTAGTAATGGCATCCAGATATATAACCAACACAAGGATTTTAAACCTTTAGCGAAGATTTCCTCAGCAGACAAGTCTGCAGAATGAAAATTTTAGATATGAAGGTCAACTCCTACTGTAAATCAAAACACCTTCACTTTGACCAGAGTTCACTCTCAGCCTACAACCTGTGGTTGTTTTCACCACATGCTTTTGTTCTATTCATTTATTATCTAAAATTCATCAGCTACAGTAATTACAAGTGAAAAACTTAGGTGATCCTTTGAAAGTATGATTTTTTTTATCACATAGCATATGGAAAATTAATCTCCTAGCATTAATATAATTAAATTTGTATTGGTACAGTATTTCCTGGTAATTGGCACCTAATAAATACCCAAGGAGTAATCAAGTTTATTTTTATTTGCTAAGGCATTTCAGCTACCATATAACTAGTTCTAATTTCAGTGATCACTGTGAATTTCTTAATCTTTTAAGCAGTTATTGTCCTTTATTAATAATTTGCTTTCCTATCACTAAGCTGTAAAAAAAACAAATTCACATCAGTTATGATGCTAAATGATGCAAGTTGTTCCATCACTGATATAAACTTAGAGCATATTTCATGTTTGATATATTTTCTAGCATTAGGTGCATCGTTTTTAGACGACTCGTTGCTGGGGAATCGTAATTTCTCTGATATTTTTCAGGCAAGCAGAGAAGTTTCTAAAGCAGTTTCAGAGGGAAGAAATGAGGTTTGTTGGCAGAGGCAATACCTTTTATTAGACCAGCTGATACAATGGGGAACGATCAGGTGAGCTTTCCAGCATACAGTCATGTAATCAATTCTTTTTGAAAAACCTACATAAGCACAAAAGAAGAATAGAATTTGAAATCTTATTTTCACAGCTCATGTGTGGATTAGCACAAATTTAATTTTGAAACAGAACTATTTTAAAAGGTATATCTTCAATTTGCAGATTTAAGTCTCCATGAATAATACAGAATTTTTTTAGAATAAGGCATTACTTTCTGTTAGCGTAGTTTCAGTAACATCATGGCAGGTATCCAGATTTTCAAGTTCTAAAAATAAAACCTTTTACAGATATTTCATGTATCTTATATACCTTATAGAATGCACAAGATACATAGCTCTTCTATGTGCCTGCGGAAACACATTTCAGGATCATCAAAAACACGGATTTCAACGAAAACAAATCTGTGTACACACAATAGATAACCATTTTCTATATGGAGTCTTGCAGATAGTTGACAAATGAGTAATTAGGGCATTTATATTCCATAAAAAGAGCCAAGCAGAGGTCCCACGGAAGCACACCCACCTGACAGACTTTACATTGCGGCAGTAGCTTGATGTACATCGTCTTTTAGCTGCTTAAAGCACTGCATCCAAACTTAGCAGCTCTGCCTCTCTAAGCACCTGGGGGTTTTTTGTGGTTCTAGAGCAGGCTCAGTTGGAAACAGCTCAGAGCTCTCAGCATTTAATCCGGCTTCGACATACCAGTTGTGCAAATAAATTAAGTAAATGAGAGAATAGACAAGCCACTGTCCACAGAAGTATGGACGTTTGTCTCAATAATGCCTCATTCTGCAGCGTTAAACAATTCAGACTGTATGAAAACACAAATACTTCTAAATAAGGAAAAAAACAACTATGTACAAGTAATACAGGACACTGCATGAATATAAGGATATAACATAATGTTACAATGAATTATAAAAAACGAAGGAAATTCAGAATTAAGGTAGACTTAAAAATGCTGACATTATCTTCAACGTACGAAAATCTAAAGCTAAACATAATAATCATACCAAGTGCTCCTTTAACCGTACCTTGTTGTGGTGGCATGGAAGAGCCATGTGATTACAGCATTAGCTTGAGTTTCCCAAATCTAACTAATTTTAAGACAATATTTCTTTTTTTCTTCTCAAACTTCTGTCTGTACAGAACCACCACAAGCTTCTCTGTTCTCTCTGTAAAGCATTTGCTGCAGGCTGCTGGTAGAGCCACAGCTAGCAAGTTCCTAGCTGCAACTTTGGTTAGTGGTACAGTCTTGTGTTCTTATATTTTGACCTTACAAACTTGAAGTGTTTTAATTAAAAAAAAAATTAAGTTCACTGTTCATCATACTTTACATTGAAAAAAATAAGCTAAATAATGGGCAAATTAAATAAATATGTGAGTAATCAACACCTTCGGCGGTGCGTAGTAAACTGAGAAAAATAACACTCTCATTAGCTATGATAGCTGAAAGGGTAGTGAGCCAAACAGACTTTGGGGGTAAAACCCGTTACCTTCAATCCTGCATCAGGAAAGAATATGTCTCTTCATGTTCTACCCATACTTGGGTCATTGTACTTCATCTTTTCTTCACAAAGATCACTATAACAACATGCATTGAAGCTCTTCTGAGAATTCAGATTTCGACATAAACATCAGGGAAAACAAACAGATTTATGCTCATTTAAGAAACATAACAATATACTGATGCAGCTAGACAGCAGTTTAGCACTACTAATAATGAAAAGCCAAAATTAAAGCAGTAGACAGAAAATTAAAGGTACGGGAAGTTAAATTTGCAAACGTAACATAAATGGAGGGAAGTTAGCAGATAATTAGAGTTTCTAATTTCTCCTTAAATGTGTCTCAGGTTGCGCACCAGGCAATTAGATTTCATTGGGTTTCAATTTACTGTTGGGAACAGTTGAAAGTATAAGACTTTGGGAAGAGTAAGGGGAATTATGTTTTTTTAATTAATATGCTGAAAGTTACTGTAATGCGAACAGATTTCAAGCTACAAAGAAAATTACTTTAGCTTTTCTTTAAATATTATTCATAGATGATAATTCCTTTGAAGTACAGCTCTGTAAACCAATATAGCAATACATTAGAATGCTGGATAGGATTTCTAAAAAACAAAACAAAAAAAGTAACAAATAAGCAAAAAACCCCAAACCAGCAGCTTATTTCTACCAGTAAATAGCACTGAATGACCAGAAACTTCATGAGTATTTTTCTCCCACTAGTTCATGGCAGGCCTCCATACTCATACGAATAGGAATGTTCACGGAGCCCCAGATTCTAATGAGTAGTTGTTGTAACTACTAACTTACAAATTAAGTTATTAAGTGGGGAATAATCACTTACACGTAGATGTAAGTCTTGGGAACAGGCATGCTGGAGACACGAAGGGAACTGTGAAACAAGCTGTGAACAAGCCACTGCTTTAAAATTCCATCCCCAACACTCGAATTGTAAAAATGAGTATTAGTGCTCAACAACTAAGATCTTTCTTTCTAGCAAAAAATAACATGTCATTAACTTCTTCTGACATGTTACTTTTGAAAAAGAAGAAATAAAACCTAGACCTTTTTATCTAAAAATTGAATTTCATAGCTTACTTGAGACACTGGGGCTCCTCTACAAATCTTCAGGTAAGGTATCAGAGAGCTGCTTTGAGGAAAAGGAAGTCTGTAGCCCAGTGAACGTGGTTTGGCCATTACTAGTAAAACCTATCCCTTTGAACTGGCCTGATTGTGCCAGGTATCAAAGCAGTCTGAGCTTGCCTTGGCAGACTGATTTTAGCTCGTTTCAGCACAGATAGCAAAGTGACTGCTGGTAACCCATTCTAGGTTAGCCCATAACTACCAGACAGAGACAGTGGAATAACCAGCAGCAGCCCTTTCTGTTCCTGGGGCTGGGGCAGGCTGTTAGGATTCTCCATCTAACAGGTAACTGGTGAAGAGAGCTGAAGTTCAGCTGGGAATCGACGAAGAAAGCAAACACTCCGCATGGGAAAACAGAAGTATCACCTCACGCCGACTCAACTCTGGTGAGGAAGAAGCCTGTAGTGTGAGCCGTTCTTCTCTCGGGGTAGGACTCGCACTGCTGATGATAGCCTGTCACCCTCTCCCCCTCACACACTCCTTCAGGACAACTGAAAGCCAAAGGACCCCGGGAAATCTTGAGTGGTGAATATACCACCAGGGAAAAGGGACAGATTTGAGTATGGGAGGTACCTGCTGGTCTTAATTGTGTTCTTAAGAATTGCAACTGGACTAATACTAGCAATATTTCACCATTAATTTAACAAACAGAAGTTCCTGACTTCATATTTATGCTGTGTTTCCTTTTGCCTATAACCAGATTTTGAATATAACAAATTCATCAATCTGATTATTCCACTGTACTCTTCCTTGTTCTTCAGCTTTACTTTCAGTGAAACAAGAATAACCATAATTAGAAGAGGGAACAAATAGGACAAATACTGGCCTTTGTAGCTGCTGAATAGAAATGTGTTTTTACTGAAGTTGCAAACAAAAATGGTGGAGTTGGTTCATACACGAACAGAAAAAAGATCTTTTCTTTCCTTCAAGTCTTCTTCCAGTCAACGAGCTTTTCTGTTCTTTGTCTTTGCTTTCTCTAAATTTTCTGTCATTTAGGTATTGGTTTTGACTATGGAGGATAGCTGCATGAAACATGCTACTAAGGAGTTCAAGTGACAACGTATTTTTCCATTTTGGAGTCAGAACAGTTACCACTCCTGAGTTCCCGTTGGTTTGTTTGATTCAGGTTCAAAACAAGCACACAGTCTCAAAGTAAAAGTCATAACAACGTATTTTCAAAGGACTCAGTCCAAAATTTCAAAGCACTGTTCAGCTTCTGTCCTAACTTCTATCCAAGAATCTCAAACAGTACAAAAATATAAATCCGTCTGATAAGGTGTTGATCAGAAGTAGTAATTATTTTTGTCACAAAAATAGGTGATTTTTAATTTTGTTTTTCAGTAGGAGACATCCTTACTTTCTAAACCTCTATGGGCTCACTTGTGAAAAGGTACAATGAGTATTTTTGTTTTACTTACTCTTGGATAACAGGGAAACATGACAATTACTTTCTAAAGTCCTTACAAAACAGAAGAATGTAGTCAGAGAAAGAAGAAACAAGGTTTTCAAACACTGTACTGATAAAGACAAAATTAATTCATCTTATCAAAATTGTATAGGACTAACACATCCATTTAGTTACTTAGCAATTTTCTCATCAGAAATATAGCACTGGTGATTAGTTGAGGAAGCAGTGTGTTGTATTATATATATATATCTCTTTGCATCATGGCATAACAATTCAGTACTGTGGCTTTGAGAAATGCTACGAGAAAGACTGCCGTAAAGCCTTTTTTTTAATGTAATCCTAAAGGAGGTATGCGAGAGAAAAATCAAGGGAGGACATTTTTTATTTATTTCATCTCTGCATAAAACATTTGGCTATATACCTTTCTGTAAAGGAGTGATTTGGCAGACATAGATATACATGGGGTCAGTGGGAAATTCTGGATTTGGAATGCCTTTAAAAAAAAAAAAAACACAAAGAAAACAAGACTGTATTTTTAGGAGTCCTAAACAGTCAGCAACTTACCCTACGACACTCAAGTCATACACTTTTCTAAATATATATCAATTGTGCATTCATAAATTGTGAACAAACACACCATTCCCATAGCTTATTTAGTGAGCAAAACTACTCTAAATCAGTAAAAAAATTGTATTCTGCCTGATTTTTCAGATTAGTCCATCCCCACGTTCTTAAAAATTAGGCTAAGGAACACTTACATACTCTAAGGTCGTCGGTATGATAGACATTGTCAACAGACGCCCATCAGGTTAAACTCCAGGCAAAATAAAGCTAAAACTGCCATTTCCTTCTAAAATCAAGACCGAGTAGACAGAGAAACCTCATGGCTACTCCTATACATCTGAGTGACAATTTTCATCTTATTTCCAAGATGAGCACCCTGACCAAAAGGCTATGGGCTGATTACCAAGAGAGAAGGAATAAGTTGATTCCATTAAAGTTATTCCAGTGTGCAGAAATTAATTCAAGCTTCAATGGGTGAAAGAGGGAGTATAAACAAAACTGGTAATGGAATTTCTCTAATGGGGTGGGAAGAAAGGCTGTCTTCAGGTCCCTAAAACAATGAAGATTTTACATTTCACCCGAGTAAGAGTGTTTACAGCAGAAATAGTACAATGATCAGGATTTCACCTAGATTTCCATTATATTAAAATGTAAAGATAATGTAAAATAAAATCGTTCTGGAGTTTTTACACAGAAATTGGAAAGGAGCTAAAGATGCTCCATGGATCTATCATTTCCTGCCTCTTTCAGCTGCAAATGCACATTCAAGGTTAACATTTCAGTTTAACCCAGTTCTGAAAAGTTAGCAAGCTGTAATAAAACTTAGTTACTTAGAAGGCCAGAGAAATGTGATAATTTAATTATGTGATGCAGCTTCCACAGTTAAACTTCAACTATTTACAGCTCTGTCTCTTGGCAGAAATCTTCTCTCATGATACATCTGTTTACTGTGTTTCCTGCACGTTACTCGCTAGGGGTAGTTTCTCACAGAGCAGCATCAAGCATTTCCTAGGAAGGGTTTTCTTGAATCATGCCAACAAAAAGGAATTGAGACCATCTCCATTGTACACTGGAGGATTAATTCCCAGTGTTTAGCTGTGCCCAACCCAAAAAACTGAGAGAAGGAAATCATGCCAACAAAAAGGAATTGAGACCATCGCCATTGTATACTGGAGGATTAATTCCCAGTGTTTAGGTGTGCCCAACCCAAAAAACTGAGAGAAGGGTCCTGGCTAGAGTACGTCTTGACCTGGGAAAGAACCAAAACTTTCTGTATCTTCCAAACAGTAACCACATTACTGAGGAAGAGTGGCTGATACCTAGTTGTCACATGGAGGCAGGACATAGACAGAATCATTTAAGTTGGAAAAGACCTTTAAGATTATTGAGTCCAACCATAAAGCTAACACTGCCAAGCTCACCACTAAACCACGTCCCTAAGTGCCACATCTACACGTAATGGACCAAAACACATTGACCCAGGTATGGGAACTTAACCAGACGCAATGAATCCTGCGTCCTGCATTTGGAACAGGTGCCAAGTAAACTCCAAGTGAACTCCGCTGATGATTTCATTCCAGTTAGTAATACTATAATCTTATCATTATAGCTTACTTTCAAATGTATTCCATTTCTTCCAACACAGTGAATAGTGCCAAGCTCAATTCAACAGATTATATGAGCCTCAAAATAAGGATGCGCGATGTATCTCCAATGAGGTCAAATTATTTGAGAATCTCTGAAAAGGAACAAGCATTTCAGCTGCATTTCTCATTCTCAGCAGTAGTTTTCTCCTTTATTGCCAGTTTACGTCAAAGACATATGGTTTAGAAGAAGTGGCTCCCTTAGCAATACTTCTCCTTTCAGTAAGAATTAGCACTCCATTTCTTCTCCAAACTCTTTCAAGGCTTTGATGTCTTAGCTGAGACACAGCACTCTTTCATCTTGACATTCAGTAAAGGAAAGCAGGTTTTTATTTATTTATTTAAATATATTTAGAAATAGCTTAGGTTAATTTAATTAGTTGTCATTCCTGTCTTGACATTCATACTTCAAAGGTCATATTTTCCCAGCTGCAGTGGCATGTCTATTTTTTAAATTAAAAACAAAATTGAACAAAAAAAAATCTCCTCTCCTGAGATTATCAACTGCAGATATGTTCTCTATTTTAAAATGCATAAAAGAGAGAAAAGAAAACTTAGTCCCTCCAGCAGGTTCAGTCAGCATTACTGACTGCAAAGATTTATTTTTCATCATTTCAGGCATGCAGCCCCAATACAGCTGAAAAGAGGAGGCTTATAACTGGACTTAGCTAATGGAGATAGATCTATCTTAGAACCTAACATCACTCCGAGCAATTTTCAACACTCTCAACATCATCGGCCTCTGTTCATGATGTGGTCTCCGTGCAACAACGCAGGAAGAAGAGCTGTATGAAACATCTGATTCCACTGTCTTGTCCTACTCTAGATCACTGGAGGATCCCCAGAGCAGTGAGAACTCTGCTGCAAGTATCTAGAATATATATGTTACTTAGTGTACAGCACCTGTTTCTTTAATATATTTTTTCTTTCTGCACCATTAGTGGGCTATCTACCTAAATATGGAACAACTGCTTTCCTGAGTTGATATTACCAGGTTCAGCTTTAATATAATCCACAACCGCATAGTAATGTTGTCTTTAACACTACATTTAAGCAGAAAATAGTAATTTGCTCGCAACAGGGAAATCCAATGTATTGAAACACTGTACCTCAGTAAGTCACAGTTTTAAGCAACTCTGAAAATTAGCACTGAAAATGTTATTATCGTTAGGTGCCAAAATCCTTTTTAGTAGTATAAATATAATTGGCCTGGTTTTGAGAAAACACAATCCTCAGTGTTTTAGTCAAATCAGTTGTCCAGATATCCAAATACCAACATACAATGATAGTCTTCCAATTTAAAGATGTTTTATGATTGTATATGTTGGGCACTAAAATTACTGTCTCTTGTTCATTATGCAGAGAGAAGAAAGGAAATCCTCTTCTAAAATTTCAATTGCTTAAAATTTAAAGATCTAAAGTGTTCAAAATGTAAAGATCTTATATTTCAAATGTTTTATGCATTTTCCCAGGGTTTCGTTGTAAAAAAAGCTAAAACGTTGAGCTAAAATTTTTCATGCCAAGTTTGAGACCCAATTTAAAAATCACATTTGAAGTCTCATCTTGTAGCTAGTTCACATCATTTTCTCCTAATATAGATTCCATCCTCCTTTTACATAAATTCAATATTCTTATGAGCAGAGTCTTATTAGGGACTCCTTTCATGGCAGCTTAATTTTCAGTAACTGAAGAAATATTCAACAGTATTTTCACTTAAAACCACCAAATCTGGCTGCAAATGAATGACTCAATACCATCCAGAGAGAACCCCAGCGTCCTACCTTAAATAGAGGTTTATCAATTCATTCCATATTTTATCATCTCCCATTTCTGAGTATAACATTCCATCTATGTTTAATCAAAACATTAAATTACCATTTTTATAGATAGAGATATTATATCTGAGAGTGTGCAAAGATAAAAGCAATGAACAGTTCTTTTAGATCCCTTTCAGATCTATGCAACTCATTTTGGATTATTAAAAAGAGAAGGAATCAATTACAACCAGCAGAATCAGTATGTAACAGTTTATGAAAACGCAGAGAAACATCCAGGGTAGATAGGAAGCTGAGTTAATAACTGACCATACACCATAAAGTATTAGTTGGAGCCCTGCAGATCTACTTTCATAAACCAAACACTTCATAAAAATAAATTTATTTCCAATTTTCATTATAGTTCAGTCAATGCAAAAGGAACAATCTCAAATTAAGGTCAAAGTACTGTTACCTCACTGAAATGTAGTCGTCATCTTTCTATACCCATCACCGGCAGCCACAGACAAAAGACACAATCATCCGAAAGACCTTACCACAAAAAAATACCCTAAAACACTAATGTGACCTGGAGACGGATTTGTGCCAAAAATCAGAATATCACTTCCAAGACTTCTTACCTGCCTCCATCGTAATAGCAAATGTCTACATGTGCAAATGAAGAATGGAAAATACACCAGACGTGAACAGGCCCGGAAAAAAAGGAGAAAAGATAAACCCCAACATTTGTGACACGAGCACTTGCGTGCATCTGAAAAAACATTTTACATTTTTTGGTTTGGCTGTACCTCTTCATGTTTACAGCACCAGTTTTGACACCCGGCACATGGTTGATTGGCTGAAGTTGAATTTTATGTTTATATTAAATGGTAGAAACTGTTCATGGAAATAAAGAAAGAGTAGTCCCTTAGCATAGCTTGTCCACGGTCCTAGTGAAAACTTGGCATTTTCTCAGAGGCGGCACTGACACATGAACTAGCATGAAGTCCTCACATTCTTATACCCTTCTCCCAGGAAACATCACAAATAAAATAACAAAGTACCTTCCTTGCTTTTTTCCTCACTTCTTTTGCATAAATGATTTCTGACAGCGATGATGAGTGTTTATATCAAAAAGAGAACCCAACCACAGGTTATTACTCTCACAATAATTTCTTATGGATTTTCAATCATTAAGACACATCTTATCAGCAATTTCTGTGCTTGTGCCTGTGATCCAATTCACTTTCAGGACATGCAGAGAGCCCTAGGTCCTCTACCCTATGTATTCCTGATCTGTCAGCACTAGATAACAAATGCATTCATGTGAGCAGCACTGACGCCCGTTGGCATCTTTCCAAATAATTTTAGGTTCTCAAATTCTCATCACACTGACTGATCTTTGGACATTCAGCTTTTGCATGAGTGGCTATTTTCGGTACTACATCAAGAAGACTGACAGCTTTACTGCTTGACATCCTGCAGTACAGTAGCTGACTGCCCCTGGATAAGGTGACCCGAGGCTTCCCAGTTTGACTAAGCTAGTGTCTGGTCCTGTTTGCTCTTTCAGGGTTTTCCTGCTGCCATGATAGGGTTTACCAGGATACAAAAACATCCTTGGTGTCTCACGTTGTTTTATTGACTTAAATCTTCTTGTATCTGTACAAGTTTATCTCCATACATTTGTTGCTCTGATCTCTGTAGCTAATCTCAGCAGCAGGTTTTTCCTGTAAACTCAAATTAGTTTGTTATTATTTCCAGTTTACAACAGTGCAGTGAAATTGGAATCAGGCTTCATGATTGCACTGAACTGCAGAATTTAAAAATAAAACCACCTCAAAAGGGATCTGGATAAGAAAAGGAAAATACTAAGCAAAACAGCTTTATGCATACTATTTGCAGCGATCACCTCTTCTGAAGCTGAGCATATTTATGCACATAGATTTCTGGAGCACATATATTGCTGGAGCAGCAAACAGGAAGTTCAAGATGACAGATTAATTGTAAAGCCCCCAGCTTGTATATCACCTGCTCTGTCCTCCCTGCTCCCTTAATCTACTACGCAAACCGCAGGGCTGGAGGATGAAAATCTACCTTTAGCCTGGAAATACATCATCTTTTATCCTCGATCTCTCTTTGAGACTAAGACTGAGGCAGTACATGTTTAAACCGCTATGGACCTCCTCATAGCAAAGAAAGAAGTTAGAAAATGCCATCGCTGTTGTTCTTGCCTCTGTGTTCTTTTTGTTCTATTTCATAAGAACTACTTTGAAATGGCTTTTTCTTTATTTTCCACTTCTATTTTTTCATTTGTAAATTAAAGCAAGTACTTTACATCTCTCTACTTTCAAAATGACAAGAGTCTTGACGGTAATTGCTAAGACTATATGATTCAACAGATTTAACTATGTTTTCCCCGAGGATCCAAAATAAGATTTTGCATAAGCTATTTTCAACTTTGAGTGGCCAGTGAAGAGACAGTGAAATCAAAATTTTCCAGAATATACAGCCTACACAGCCAATTTTTCTGATATTATTTCATGGTACAGAGTGCGGCTCAAGGATGTTGCCTAAATAAAGAACGCTTCTGCAGCGTTCCTTAGGCTGTGCTGTCTCAGAGTAGCCTGAAGACCTCAACATGTACGTTAAGCTGTATCAATCACAAATAAAAACCGAGAAGCATCAAGTTTACCCTTGGTAACACCTTCCTCCAGCTACTTTGGCAAAAAGAATAGTACACAGCATATTAATTTCTGCATGGTTTCTGTGCCATTCCTGCACAGGAACCATCTTAGTGGCAATGTTTACACAGCTTTGAGAGCAACTGTGCTATAATGCCATTGAAAATTATTTTACTTCCACTTAATCCTGGGGGTGTCATACAAAACCAAAGCGTTTCTAGAATATCAGCTTGCTAAAACTAAGATAGGAATCCACATCACCAAAATAATTGTTGTATTAAAGAAAAAGTATTTTCAATTATCTGCTTTGGTACAAGTTATTGTAGAACATTAATCCCATGAAAGACAAATCTGTTAAAGCTGGCAACTGGCCTTACAAGTTGGAATGGCTGTTTGTGACCCTGCTGCCAGTTGGCTGCCTTTACTACACGAAAATGCAACTGCCTATAGCGTCACTCAGTTTGCTACAGAAATAAATATATCGTCATGCGTTTTTATGAAGTATCCAGTGACAACTCGGAAAATGCTTATTTTGGCAAAACGTGTGTTGGGTTCAAACTGCTTACCTGTGGACATACATGGAAAATTGGAAGAAGTGGGAATTTAAGGTTTTTCATAGAGTTGTTCTGAGCATTGGGCATGTAAACTTGACATATGTGTTTGTGTAGATCTACACAGATATAAGTGGGAGGGGTTACTTCGGTAGAGCCTTACTCTCTTATTTACCTACTTTCCCAGTTCTAGAGTGTCGTATCATAATGGAGCACAGCATGTTGCATAAGAAGAGGTGACTTAAAATTGTTTTACTCTTTCATGAGTTGCCCACACTTCTGAGGTTATCAAGCAATCTGTGTGTTCTAGGCTCTTTTAGACTCTTTACATCCTGTTTACTGGGTATAAAATATACACTTATGTTTATACTTATGTCTTACTATCCAGGCATTTATCACAGCTCGTAATTGAGTTGTAGGCTCTAGAATTTGAAAATTATTCTCTTCAAGCTCCTTTGTTGCATTAGTAAGTAGAGAATGGTTACTCATACCTAATATATTTCCTATAGTACTACGTACGGCTGCTCTTTGATTTGGGGTAGGATGGGCTGATTTACTCTTTCTTTCAACAATAGTCAAAATTCACTGTTAGTGAAAATACATTGTAGTGTGTTGTTTCTTCAGGGAAAAGTAAAACCAAGGATAAAAGGGTGAAAGTCACAGAAAGAACCTCTTGAACTGTGGCCTTAAAATAAATATGCAGAGTTTGGAGACCGACTAGGCAGACTGGACCCACACGTTTTGTGCAGTTTCTGGAGAAAAGGAAACAGAAGCAATAGGTGTAATTGCCCACTTTTGACATAAGTATTTAACTTTGACAAGTTATTTTTTTCTTACAGATAATAATAATGCAGTACTCAAACAATGAATGAACAGAATAGCAAATACTATTAGTATAAAATAATCGGTATTCACCAAGGTACAAAATGAAATTACATCGCTTTTTTCATGTCCGTGCTTTTTTTATGACCCTAACATAACACTAAGAGGTGACAGATGACGGATACAGTAATGTATATTGTAATTTCCCAGTGTTAAAGAAGGTAAACAATTCTGGAATCTGCAGTCTTTCGGGATGCTTTCTGTGGGGTTGGGGTTTTTTGGGTGCAGTATGTGGGATTTTTTGTTTTTTTGTTGCTTTTTAAAAATATTCTGAAAGATCCACATACAGGAAAATACACCTTATCACTCCTTTTTTTTCTTTAAAAAAATATTTCTGTGACTTTTTTCTCTCCATAATTTTCCCTTTAAAAATGGTTAGAATAATTACCGTAAGCTTACTTCCACAGACCTCAAATAGGAAGAGAGTTATAATATATAAAATTAATACAAAATAAAATACACATGTAAAATTTGCTATTTTCTTTTTTCCAGCAAATGCATGCTGAGGGGGGGGTGTGTGTGTGTGAATTCACAAAAATACATACAATCTGGAGTTCTCATTTTTTAAGAAACCTCAAAAACAGTTTAAAATAGCTCTTCTCTACCTCTTCACATGTCTGCTTGTCAAAAGGCATCCAAGTACAATTTAGATGGCAGCCATAAAGTAGTAATGAGAGTAGAATAGACAATAATATCTCAGAACCAAACACAGCTACGTATTGCAGCCTATATAGCACTCTGTCTTATTTACAGTGGTATAAAATCCTCATCTCTAAGGAACAAAAAGACACAAACTGTGTAACCTTAAAATCATAACCCGTGAACGATTATTGTCAATCCTGAACATTTGGGACACTAGAACCTTATTTTCTTTTTCCCCCCTCCAGCTTTTTCCTTCTTAAAATTATAGTTCCTTCAAAAGAGTTGGAATGATGCAAGTCATCACAAAAATGGATAATTGAGATTCATGCAGATGAAGCAGTCAAATATGTAAATCAAATGCAATGTAGCAAATGGATGTCATTGTGAATATGCACAGTCTGAAAGAAAGACAGAAAAAAGCATAGAAGCTTTCTCCTTCTACGCTGCTTTTAGAATACAAGTCCCTTGTGGCAGAACTACTGCACAATTTTGGTCCTCAATAAATATTTATGGGAAGAATTCCTTAGTTCCTGCATTTTTGTAAGGAACAGCATTTATTTTGTATCACTGACATCCTTTTTGCACTCTTATCTCTCACAGGCCTAATTCCAGTATTCCGTATGGATGATCACCTTTATGCAGCTACTCTAAAGACCAAATTAAAGCATCAAAATTCAACGGACAACAGTAAATACAAATGTTTCAGAGTAGTTCTAGTGCGCCCATTAAAATGTTTAAATGCATGTAAACATTAATAAATTACTTTTATTAATAAACATGTTTATCATAACCTACTTGTGATAAAAGCTGAAGGAAGAAGAGCAGTGACTGTGTGAGAAAACGTTGAGATGGGCACAACATTGTGGCAATAAGTTCAAGAAAATGAAATGCTTTCAAATAAATATCTGTTCTCTACTGTCAGTCTCCACCACACTGCTGACACAGCAAAGATGTTGGCTGGAACGTACCCTTGCTGCACACCAGCAATACCAGCTTAGGGGATGGATCAGTCCCAGAATGGGCAACAAAAATAGGTGCAGTACTCACCTGCCTTTGGCAGCAACCCGCTGGGGCCAACAGGCCACCTGATTTGCCTGTGCCTACAGAGAGAGGATTGATCCTTTCAACTTTCAGAAGGCTTTGTCCCAGCTTGCACAACCCTTTTGCTGTTGCTGTTGAAAAACAGGATGGTTACACAAGTTGCAGCTGTGTGGAGTCTCAACCATAACGCTCCTACATTTCCTCCACCCTCATCCTCTTCAGCACGTGAAAAAACTACTGTCTGAGATTTTTCCTCCATCCTTCACTTCTTGATGAAGACCCTCAAAAGTCTTTCCCTCTCCCTTGGGAGTACGCTGGAGATTACTCCCAGTGCAATGTTTGGATAAGCCAGCAGGAACCCAGGAAGAAGAGGTTTTGTTTTGTATGAAGTGATGAGGAAAAGGGAGAGGCAAACTAAAAAAGGACTAAAAAAGGATACAAACACAAAAGTAATTTCCAAATGCAGTTACTGTGCTGGAAGAGAGAGGAGACACTGCATACAGTTTAGATGGACTGTACATATATCACCTTGCATTATGAAGATAGGAGTTAGGTACGCGTTAGAGCCACCCTGTTGTATTTTCCCTCTGATGAATTCTCCCTCCATCCCTCCCTATATTCAGCAGATTCACTGCTGGCAAAGGAGCTGCTATTTATCAAATTAATCTTGAACATGCTGAGACTCCAGCCTGCTTGTGGGTATGTGAAAAAGTACCCACAAGTGTCTCACACTTATCTTCTCCCATTTATTCCAATTTATTCTTCAAGGAGCAATTTCCCTGACAGTTTGCCACTCACTAGCAATTCCCAAATAATGGTATCTGAAATATCTTTTCCCCCCTACTTAATGCAAGTACAAGATTGTGAATGGCACAGTTTTCCGTTATCCAGTAATTTTAGATAAACACCAAATGGTTAATAACTTTTGCTACAGAATTTCTGGGCAAATCCAGTAACATTTTAATCTTCTCTAATTAACCTTCTTGTAACCCAGAATTAACTTCTGATTTACTGAAGCTTCCTGAATGCTTTGGAGTAGAATAAGTGACAAAGAGATCACACCTTTAATGTATATTTTAGTCTTTGAGCTAAATGAACATTAAGGCTTTAATTCTCATGCTATTTACTTCAGTTTTAAACTGACACACGTCCGTTATGACCACAGATGTCTTGATCCACAGCATATTTAACTGGAAAGAAAACCAGGCCTGCAATGCTGAGTTAAACAATCCAGCACTTGCACTGTATAGAGTTGCACTTTCTTTCAGAGATAGGTGGGTTATTTCCAATACCTGCCGATCTCTACTTTTAATCAGATCTCATTTCTGTACAATTATCATTTCAGGCTTGTGTTGATTGCTTTGGCTAGCCATAATGAGTAGAAAGAAACACTATCTCATTGTGCAGAATATTGGATTGGTTGGTGTAATAGACTCAGATCTATTTTTTGCCTTGCTCTTTGAAAAGTTAATTTTCTCTTTCATCAAATAACTAGCAGACTACTAATAGCATATAAGGTTTTAGAGGGATTTGCATTAAAGAATGCAGCTGAGTGCCTTATCTACTTTTGGAACCAGAGTGACATATGGATGGTCTTTTACTATTCAATACCTAAGGTAAAGTTTAACGTTTGCTGCAAGCCCCCCTTAGTTTTAAATTCATGGAATGAGAATGTGGATTAGCTCTCCCTGAAGCACACCCGTAGCATGGGGACGAGGTAGGTGGTGGTGCTAGCACAGGCTTTGCAAGCATAAAGTTGCAGGTTCAAAGCCTCATCAAAGGAGCAGAACCCTTCATTCCAGTTTAAAGCTCACAGAAATCCTCTTAAGTCATATGCCACTGTATTGAGCCCTTTTTCACAGTGAGCGAAAAGTGCCCTGGGGAAGAGCTGAAACCCTTTGACCGACAGGATGCATTTCATTTGGTTTATGGGGCCTGGGCATCTACTTACTTACCACAGAACATGGAGAGACAACAGTGTAGAGACCCTGAGACTAAGGCCTTCCACAGTCAAAGTAGCACAGGAGGTACTGCCATGTGCCCTGTTTCACTGTTCAAACAATAGGGCAAGACTGTCCCGCTACACGGACAGTCTGCCCCATTCAGAAAGCACAGTACAGCCCCCGTCAGTTCTGAGCACTCCCAGCAGTACGGATGTGGTGGAGAACCCTCCAAAAAGACAGATGCTTCAAGGAGTAGACCCAAAATCTAGCTTAGACCGAGAAGCTACACATTTAGTTTCTCCCCAAGAAAACTATTGACTCTTGTCCTACAGTAATTTGGGGTACTTACTATCAATTGTTTGATACCATTTTGTTAAATCCTGATCCACAACAGCGTTAACGTTCAAGGATACTCCCTCAGATAGCATTTGTACTTCGCACATTGAATAACTCAATGACTCCTGAGCTGTGTAACACCTACTCACACCCCATTTATTCTAATGAACTTGAACACTCTAACTTCCAACCGAAACAGAGCACACAGGAAAAGAACAATTCCTTTATATCCCTGAGAAATGTAAAGAATGCTATAATAAACTTATTTGGGAGTAGATTTCCTTCTGAGTCTCAATGTCGTGCCACAGTGTCTGTTTTAGACATCCTATTGC
>NW_010409996.1:128462-130638 GCF_000710305.1 Buceros rhinoceros silvestris | reverse complement strand
CTACACGAAGTCCGAGACAAGATTCAATCATGCCCGAATAAACAGTGTTCCTGTCTCACAGCACTTTAATGGGATGAGCCCCGAGCTGAGTAGTATGCTTTTCCCCCCTCAAAGCCTTCTCACACACCACAGTTCATACTTCCCCAAACCTTAACCCTAGGCTGAGGTGGAGTTCATTGGCAGAGAGAGGAACAGCATTCTTTATTCTCTCTGGGAGAAACCCGATGGGAGATGCCCAAAGCCTGACTGGCTCTCTCCCCTCCAGTGGCTACTCACTGCTGCTTTGGGATACTTTAGCTTTGCTCTACTGATTATTGTACCCTACCTGGATATCGTCCTGAAATCAAGTCAGTTTCTAATCAGGCTCAGCACGACTACATAATCTCTAGTCTACAGACTCCTGCTCAAAACTCTAACATCGACTTTGCCCTGGTTCAGTGCAACCTGAAGGAATTTTTCACAGATTTATCTAATAGCTGTTGTGTAAAAACTGCTCTGCAGACTCCCTCACAATAATCGTCTGTCTTGAATTTTACTAAAATGTACTCTACTGCTTTTACTAAACTCACTAAATATAACACTTATATCATCCGCAGCTCCTACCTTTGATGAGAGCTAAGGGCCCTTCAATGTCTCCCACGGAAATGACATTCCTCATTTTCTCACAGTGTAACATAATGCCAATGGTCCTGAAGTACCTCAAGGCTTTCTCCGCTAAGCATTTCCATTCAAATTACTTACATGTTATTTATTGAGCCCTATCTGTTATACAAATGATAACACTTATCTGAGAACAAATCCAATGATTCCAGAAAGAACTGATAGCATAACAACATAAGTAACTTGTAATCTTGAAAAGAGTAGAAGCTCTAATAACCTAGATGGTCCTGTCCACAATCACTGGTTCCTTTTGCCATTGCTACCCTTGTGTCCATGTCAACACAATGAGCTGTTGAACTCCACACGACACAGTAAAGTAACTACTCCAAGAGCGGGCAGTAAGCCTACAGAGAGCGGAGCCATGAACATTCGTTCACTACAAAAAACATACTTTGGGAGAACGCTTCCAGTGTTAGTCTGTTCTCACACCATGCTAGCAAGTAATTCACATGCTAGGCAAAAATTCACATCAAGCCAAGAGCAAAAAATAGCACAAGGTAAAATGAAGGAACACTTCTGAGTTTATCAGCCACTACTTCAGCGGATTCTCTTGTGAGCCTAAGAGAGGAGCTCGTCCTCCTTAGCACTCTCACCGTATAGATAACTTCTCTAAACCTTTACAGTACGGTTATTCCTAAACCCAGTTTAGCCTCAGATGGCTTCAATAGCATCTAAAAGATAGAGAAGATAATTACTTTCTTGATTCTGACACATCTTCGTTGCGGTGGGGAAGGGGAATCTGGCTGCGGCCAGCGCTGCTCAGAAGTGTTCCCTGGGTGCTGCAGAGAGAGTCTGAAAGAAGGCAAGCCATGAACTCTATGTATTAAACACTTCCTACAAGTAACCGTTCATTAAGTACTTTCAGCTGACAACAGAATTTATAGAGTAGTATTTTGCATTCAAAAGGCCTGCAAAGCCCAGGACTGACATTTACTGTCAAAAATAGTGCAAAACAAATGACCACAGCTAGACTCTTCCCAAGTACCAGTACTTGAAATTTATCGTCTAGCTTTGGAAAGAAAACAATGAAACTTTACAGTTCCCTTAGTATTATCTTTCTTGCCTTCTTGGGTTTATTGACATATAAGCATCATGTTAATTTGACTCAAAGAACTTTTGTCATTATTAATAATAGCAATTCAATATAAATTAGAGTTAAATTAATTATAATTAATTAACTTTAACACTTATGTACACAGTGATAACCGGTGCATTGACTTCTGATTCCTAGCTTTTAAGTTTCCTTTTTAAAGTAACATGCTACTTTCTTTTTTCTTTCTTGGTGTTTTTTTGTTTCAGTTTTGTAATTTTTTTTTTAATTTTGTTCTCAGCTGCTACATGCTTGTAACCTATTGCCACAGAAATTTATATTATTTGATATAATAAAATAATAATGAATGGGTGTCTTGTGTTTGTATAACATGATGTTTATATGCTTCTGTTTATTGCATTTCACATGTTTTTAGAGTATTAAGTAATCTTGGGCTCATATAATGTACTAATAATTAAAATAACC
>NW_010409996.1:123341-128337 GCF_000710305.1 Buceros rhinoceros silvestris | reverse complement strand
CTTTCATGAAAAATTTTTACAAAAGCAATCATTGTCCACTGCAGAGGGAATGTGTCTTTTTTTTCTCTTTAATGAAGAGTGGTTTCTTGTATCTACTACTTCTCTGCTGCCAGCTTAGAAATTTTCCTTGTGAGATGAAGCATGGTAATGTTTAATTAAAAACTTAGCTACAGAAAATAATAAATTTAAAAAAAAAAAATCAATAATGATAAGAAGTCTTACAGACTTGGAAGACCTGTGTTCTAGGCGTTCTTAGACTGCAGCCATCTAGTGCCAAAAAAGCAGGACTCATCATACAATACCTTGTTATTATAAGGCACAATTGCTTCTTGATAGATGACAGTAAATTCATGAAGGCAAAAACTATCTACCATATGTTCTGGTATATAAAGATGTTTAACAGCTAACTAAGCACATGAATTCCTTGTCAGAGAGAGCGTTCTCCCTTTTACTTATGATCTAATTAAATGCTTAGAGTAGCACTAAATAATTTTTTTAAATTGTTAAAGCAGCACTGGAAGAGGTGTTACTAGGAAGACTTGTTATTAGCTGGTCTGCACAAAGCCTTAAGTCTGCACAAAGGCTTTGATGGTCAGTTATGTTGAATGGGAAATTTGATATTGTCTCCTACACATTTTTTCCCCCTCAAACCAAAACCAATAACCTCTAGACTTTCTACTGCCAAAACATTTCACATGTCACATTTCCCCGGTGGCAACGGAAGTATAAAACATACCAAGAAATGCCAGGCAATTGCAATATAAAAGGGAGTTACAAATGGAATATTCCTGATTACGGGATATGCCCTCCAGATAAAAGGCAAACTTTTTACAGTGAAGAGTAACAAGCGCCTTTCAGTACTGCAGTACCAAGGGTTTCTCATACAGCAGTACTTTCTCAGACAGCAACTCCAAACTTGGTTGCAGCTAAAAGGCTGCAAACAACACATTTAAAACACCCAGGTGCTTAGCACCTCACAATGGCAGATCCACTGCTATTGTTGCTTGACTTTTAGATTACTGAATGTAGGTTTATTTGTCCAATACAACTGGAAAGTCGTTAGAAAATGCCTGTGCACATTCGGGGAGATGCTATTGATCCGTTCCTTTTCTTCAGGGACTAAAGGACATCCAGATCTGTTACACTCCTAAGAACGAATGATAGAAACCTTATGCCCTTTAAAATACCTTTTGGGAACGGTATTACTTCCAGATTGAGCAGGAAAAATGGTGTGCGTTTGTTTGCTTTCTAAATGTTTTCTGACCTGTAAAATAGCTTACCTGGACTTCAGAGTGAAATAACAGAAGGTGGCAAACAGACACTCAGAAGTGAAGTGACCAAGCACTGCCTTTGAGAACTGGAGGTTGCTTCAACTTCAAAGCTCATTCAGGCTGGTCTTCTGCTTCTCAGTTGCAGGGCTGGATGGAAAGCAGTATTAAAAGCAGAAAGCCGACGACAGACACAGATAAAAAAGGCTAGTGTCCAGGGCACTCCTACAGGATGTAGAGCACTAAATACTTCTGACTTCGACTAGAGATTCCAGTGAGATCCTGATTAACGCTTTGTAGAAACCGTCATATTAAAAAACTGAAAAAAAGTCTCAGAATTGACAAGTCTTGTACATGTAAAGGTAATAACACACTTAAAATTTCCAGCCAGCCCTCCTTAGATGCATGAATAAATTTATCAACTGTGGAAAGCTTGTGTAGTGTCTATTTTTAGAAAAAAGGGTGATAACTGATTTCAGGTATCAAAACCAGGTACAAATGTCTCTAAATCTCATTGCAACTATTTAGTTCCTCCGCAAGGCACTTTATACAGCTGATAACCTATCAAGTTATGATAACATAGCACAAAGTATTGTAAAAATGTTTACAGACAGTAATTATGATATTATGATAATTGCTCCATGTTAATTCTTTCTATTTTCTACCAGTTAAACTTAACTGACAAACTCTTCAGAAGACTCAAGTCATCTACTAGACTTGTGTCGTTCTCTGTACTCACTAGAAAATCAAAATGAAAGACACGGTACTATGACAGAATAAGTAAAACTGAGACAAAGCAGATCTATATCACTGTTGCCACTGTGAGCAATATATAAATTAATGTCTTTAATGCCAAGAACTTTAAAAAATATAAACTAATTCATTAGTTAAAGAACATGTAGAATGTGTATTTGCCACTTTGCCCTGTTAGTCTGGCATATAGTCTTGCTTTAAAAGAATTGCTGAATTTCTACAGTCAATAATACTCTAGGACACAGTGTTTTACATTTTTCATTTTTTTTTATTTGGAAGATTTGCTATATATATTAGCTTCTTCTTCGTAAATGCTCCTTCTGAGATTGAAAACTTTTCATATCATTAATTTTCCCTAAACACATTTTCAGTGCTTTTATGTGATGATAATAAAAGCTGAAACACTAGTTTTCAGAAATCATATGGCTGGCACAACCTATAAAGATGTAGATTCCAAGCGACAGTCAACACATCGCAGGATGAAACCATATGTTTATAGGAAAAACCGAGAGGGATTTATCACAACAAAGTCTTTGTAAGAAGTGTATGCACTTGACTAAAAGCTATTGCCCATCTTTAACTAGATTCAATCAAGTCAAATAGATATTAAATCACAGTTTTAGTATCAGCAAACCAGTTACAATCCTATGATAGAACCAGCTGCCACCCATATGTGACTTTTAAATAACAGTGAAGGCGACGTTTTCCAAATATAACTGCATTAATGATTATGTTTCCCTTCACATAAAGCCTAAAGAGAAGGCATGAAAAGACTGGAAAAAACCCCACATTCCATTACTTTAGAGAGGAAAAATTGAAATTATTACTGTCACAAATAACTGACTTATTCTATAAGACAATTATTTTTCAAGCAGTAAATAGTAAATTTTATTACTTGTACATTTCTGAACAAAAGAATTAGAAGAATAATGGCTGCAACCTTACATTCTATGTTCTAATATTTTTGTATACTGTACCTCTAAGGAATTTATTCAAGGCTCCACATGGACTTTGACTTCCAGGTAGGGCAGAACAGTTTGTTTCATCCTTTTCAACTCTGAGAAGAAATGCTGGTCCGAAAGTAAGATAAAGACCTCAGATTCAAATTCAAGCTCTTTTCCAGGCTGCTGAGAGAAATCAGAGTGTATCGCAATAGGTAACCCAAGCAGCATTCCTCTGAGCCTAAAGAAATGGGTAGTGCAGTTTATAAAAGGAGGTATCAGAAGACGTGTGAGTATTGGCCACAAGCCAGCGATGTCGCCAAGCCTTAATTGCCTTGTTACCGCATCTTTCAACAGCAATGTATCAGCAATGTATTATCTTGGCTATATATATTATTTCTGGAAGCTTTCTAGCTTTTCTTTCTAGAAAGAAAAGGTATAGGAATAGCCTCAGTATCTGATTTATATTTAACTAGTAATCAAGGGAGCCAGGCAGAAAACACACATTTCATCTGCTTTACTAATTGCTCCACAGAAAGAACTAACAACCTACTTCATTAGTATGAACAGGACAGATATACAGTATGGATTTATATGTCCTGACCTGAAACCACGCCAGGCCCCAAGCGTTGATTTTGGTCCTTAAGTACATCTGTATATATTTATTCTTTTAAATTTGCGTAGTACCCATGCTAAATAAATGAGGCAAAGCACCACACTCCAGCATTGTCTATTTTTAAGACCCTTTTCTTGGTTGCATGAATTTTTCCGACGTTTAGCTCTTCGGATAAGCCCATCCCAGTTGCCTGCATTTTCCATACAGATGATTCCTTTCTTTCTGGTGACGGAGACATGAAGTTAATGTACTATGAGGCTGCACAAAAAGTGGTTTGCCAGTCCTTTGTCTGAGCAAGTTTACTGTTTCTATTATTTTTTCAAGAGGTTTTTTTGAAAGTTGGCAGAGATTTGTTGAAAGGGGAGCTTGTGTCAATCCTGTGAAAAGTCACACAAAAATTGACAAAACGGTAAAGCCTAAAATCAATGTTCACGAGGGAGCTGGGTGAAAGTATTAACTGGCATAATGTGTTATGGACTTTGCTATAATTTCTTTCTCAGCTGAGAAATACCTTCCATGTCTATCAGTATGATATATTCGTTAGACCCATTTGCGGGGGGGCGTTGGGTTGTTTTTGTTTGCTTTTTTTTTTTTTAAATCTAGTTCAACTCGACTCCAAGCATTCCTCCCTTCTTTCATGTACAGATTTAAATACCTAGATTTTTAAAGCATCGAACTGCTGCCTATGTTTTCAAAGAAACTAAACTCACTCTTCACCACAGACAACTCTGAGGTAAATTTTCAAGTGTGTCATTATAGTGTCATTTCGAATAAGGTTTTAATCCTATCAGAAGTAAAATTCCCAAACAACTGAGAGAATTAAAATACAGCCAGTAAGCTTTAGAAATTACAGGATATATAGCTCCTATTCATCCGTTCCTGGCTGTCATTTCCTGGTAAAAGCTGTACTGAGTAATATTTGTGCAGTCTGCATGAGACCATGAAATCAAAGCTCAGTGCATCGTACATCAGGTGTGATGTTTTCACATAAATGTATTCCTTCCACTGAAGCACAGCTTCACAGATCCCTCAACCATGGAGTAGCTTCCAGATGGAGTGGAGGTTTCCAAGATAAGGCAATAACTTTTCTGGTTAATAATACAGTAATGGGTAGATGAAAGCTCATTTTTTTTCCAAGCCTTCTACCTATGATTCATTGCTCTTTTGCAAGGGAAGCTATCGTTCTTATGACCCAAAACCAACAGTGATATTTCTTAGAAGTGTGAAGCTCATGACATTGACAATCTTTACTTTTTATGTCCTGTTATTTCTTTTCCATTTGTTTAATGGTTATTTTAATTTTTAAACAATGTAAGTTAAACTGGTATTATGAAAATAAATCTTTGTTTCTTTTTACAGCATTTATTTTTTTTTTTTTTTTTTTTTTATTTTTTAAAAACTTTTTTTGTTGAAAACAC
>NW_010409996.1:115037-123320 GCF_000710305.1 Buceros rhinoceros silvestris | reverse complement strand
TTTTTTTTTTTTTTTTTTTTTTTTTAGATTTTAGATACATTTCTTGTTGAGAAGCCAATTAAAAATTTGATGGACATTCATAAAAAGTTCCTAACATACTCAATCTCTAACCAAAATAGGTAAAAGAATCTTTTTCCCCCTGGATTTTCCTAACTTCCCTAACTGTCATTATAAAATGAAATAAGTTAAAAAAACAAGGAAAAAAAATTAAGAAGAAAATGTAGGAACTCAAACTGTCAAATTTTGTAATTTATAATCCTGGTCTCAATTTCTGTTACCATTTTTCTCTCTGCTACTATGATAGAGAGTCACAAAAATGAGCAATTATTCAACTAAAATAAAACAAAAGATTCAAGCTTCTAAAGCAGGACTTCATTTTGTCCTGTAAATTTGAATTTTAATTCTGGCAACCCCATAGGTTCTACCTGATACACTTCACAGTACCTGAAAAATCATTTATGGCTACTGAACGCCTACAGTTTTGTTTCTGTAAGTACTGAGGCACGACTCTTTTTCAGCATCTTCTCAGCTTCTGTGTTGCGTTTCCCCAGTAAAGCACAAGAAGCTAAGGATTTCTCTGTTATGTCTCCCGGGGTTTTGAGTAGCGATTCTCAGAATAGAACTGATAGAGTTAATTCCTCAAAAAATAAATCAATTGGATTCTTTCAGTTTCAGACACTGAAGGGAAAAGTACTTCAGACACCCTCAGAGCTACAAGTTTGACATATAGGAAGACATAAATGAACCCACACCTTCATCTTCCTTTCCAAAAAGCGCGAAGTCCTTTTAGCAAAGAGGACTGTTAACACAGCAGAGTGTTGATAGTTTCTGAAGATAAGGCCAGCTGTGTCCACAAAAGAAAGGCTGCCTACTTTCTCGGTCACGCTCCAGGGTATACGGATCCGTGTAAAGCCCTTCGATAACATACTTCACTGACCTCAGCGATGTCTGCTGGCTGGCTGGCTTTTGTCAGGAACAGTCATGCCAAGAGCATGAATCAGTTGATTTCCTCAGTAGTTCTGGATCCCATCTGGAGGTATCTACCTTTCTTCCTACCTGTATGTGACTCAGGTCCTTTGCAGAGGGTACCTTACACTTTAGGACTGCGGGACAAAGCCATCTCTCTGAATTTGGTTTTCCTTTTGACAGATAGGTACATATTTAAAGTTTATGATGCCTGCATGGGAGTTGAAACACAGAGGTTTTGATCTTTTTTTTTTCTTTCCATTTTTGCTTTCCTCCTTGCTTTAGGACTTCATTTTATTGAAAATTAATGCATTTACTACTATATTTTTAGACTTAATTACAGTATTTTACAGACAGACTTTCTAAACTTGGTAGAAATGTGAAAAATACACAAAAATAATACAAATTCAGTTTGGCAGTTATTTACGTGTTTAATGTTGGTAATGGAGGTACGTATTTTAAATGAAATGTCAGCTGATGAAGGCCAATCTTATGGATCTACACTCAGATCCACGTGGTGGGCATCATTTGAATGCATTCACCTTCTCCCAAGGCTGAGTAAGCACATGAGAAGATGCTAATGTGCACATTACCTGTCAAGATATTAAGTGTCCAGAAATATCTAGTGTTTGTCGTACTAAGGGAGTGCAGATGTGCTCTTTCAAAGCTCTAGTCTGTTCCTAAATAATGTTAATACACCTTTGAATTGCTTTCAGAAACTAATAATGAGACTTCTCTTGACACAGAGATGAATTGGGACTAAATTATTATTTTGTGGTGGGTCATTGAACTAGTAGGGTTCACGTGAACTAGTACCTACAGGCAAGACAGATCACCTCACCTGTGGCCTGAACCCGTGACTTCAAAGCTGAACCATTGATCCAGTATTCCAGTTAGCTCTCTCTTGTGTAGACGGGTAATCCTTTAACACCGGGACCATCTTGGACTGTCTCAGCTTGATGTCCAGTTTCATCACCGCCAACAGCTGCAATCAACCTACTGTTCCTACAGCAAACAGTTCCGGAAGCTATTAGTGCTTTTACAGATCTCAAGAGACAGTGTTGCTGCACATTTGCAAACAACTGTTAGATAAGATCAGTGTCAAACCAGATGACTAAACCAAAATATTTCAAAAAGGAAGATTTAAAGCATGGGAATTACAGTGCCATTGGAAAATATCTATTCCCTTTTAAAGGGAATACTGACTTTCCCATCATAACATTTTAGTTTTTATTTTACTATAAAGTCAAAATGGCTTTGGAAGGAGGTTGTAAATGCCACGTAGCTATGCGATATTCCTAACCACAGAGGTAAATGTAAGTAGATCTATAAAAATCAAAGAATGCTAGCAAACTAAATGCTGCTAAGCTCACATTTTTACACTGATAAATGACTTCACCTTTATGGTAAAAGATGTTATAAAGGAAAATAAACTCCAGTCTATGTAATTTAAGGACATTATGCTATAATCTTGATGTTCTCTTAATCTTTTTTGGGTGCACTGCACAGCTTAAAGTTGACATTTTCAAAAAACCCTTTTTCATGATGTTCAAAATACCTATCATGTACAGTGTAGGCCCTAAAAAGCTGACCTATACGAGTATTCCCTACTACGTTAGCAACATTAGATTTAATATTAGCATACTGCAAAGTGAAAGGAAGATACCTGCAGGCATTTTAGTTTGAGGGCATAATTTAAGCTTGCATCCAAAAGCTGCGTTCAAAGTCTGAACCTTCATCCCTAAAATGATTTTAGAGTTTGTTATAAAATGCCAGGGTAGTAGGGCAGGATCCTTAGCATTACAGCTCCAGCACTTAACGCTGGATTAGAACCATAATTAGGGTGCCTTAAGCAAAGGACAAATTGACAGCCTCATCAGAGAACAGGTTTCCACTCACCCACAGTTATTCTAAACTGCTGTCTTACTCTGCTCCTCAATCCCTGGTTTCCCGCTGGAAGATTTCCTCTTTTGTTGCTTTGAACAGAGACCGGGACCAACCTGTCTTTTTCCATCAGCTGCCCGGCTCTGTCCTCTTGCCATCCACTTACAGAAAGAGGTAACATAAGCCTATGCACTGCTTTTCCTTCTCCATGTACTCTGAACTAGTCTGAGCAAATAAGATGGTCTTCAGTTGTCTGAGGAATGGCATTACTGAGCCCAGTGACTGGTTAATGTTAGTCTTCAGTATTTCCAGCCTCTGCAAGCCACATTAGAATATCTGTCTGATTATACAAATGCTTATATCCTACTATCAGTCAGGATTTTTGCCTTAAACATTGAGTATTTGTTAGCTGAATGTTACTTGCATCCTCAGCTGTATAGTATAATTTTCATTATTTACTAGGATATCAGCTTTCTAGTTGTCCTAAGAAATTGCACTTAAGACCGCAGTTCTTAAACTATGGGGTTTACATCATAATAATTAAGCAGAAAAGAAACGAATTCAACTAACAGTGTGGTTGTGCCACAAGAGAAAAAACAATCTGTAGCAAGACATCAAATTGGTTTCAGGAAAAAAGCTGAAGAGCCAAAGAATGCTGCTGCTACTGCATTGTGTTTGCATTTCTGTGATGGGATTTACATAACTCAACATGACATTTTATTGGCTAAGACACAAATCTAGTCTTTAATCCAACAAGACGCACAGAGCTTGCTGTGTTGTGTCACCAAGATCCCCTCTGCCAGGCTTCTGTATCTCGCCCAGCCAAACACAATCTTTATGCATATTTATCCACTTAATACTTGCTGCATGTTACCCACTACCTGCATGCCCACGAAGTTACAGTATACAGATGGAAAATGCTCCCCTTGCAGACGAGTTATTTGCCAGTGATACGTAAGCGCCAATATGGCAACTGCAATTCTGTTTACACAGTGAATGAAAATGCGTCTTTCCTCTATGGGATCATCACTGCCCCTTTAATCTTTCTGTTTTCTTTCATTTCCCTCATATTTACTGGCACTTAATGAGTATTTTAGCAAGAACACTGTCAGAATCACAATCTGCCCATTAAGCATACCACCAAAGATGTACTTTTGCAAAACACTAATGAAGAACACAATTGCAAATCCGCTCTGTAGATAGAGTTCTGGTTCTGCAGGCTGTGTAGTAATTTTGAAAAGAAATACTTGATACTTAGACTGCTCAAGTTTTGCATAAAACTTTGCTTCACAATTACCGTTGCAGTCCTGTGTTGATTCTTTGCCAAAACCAGAACTGCAGTCTCGCTGAGGAAAGGTAGGTAAGCAAATCTGTTCCTAAGCTTATGAGTGCTACGAAGAGCACGATATCAGTAATACCGCACAGGCTGCTCAGGGTCAGCTTACAACCGACACAGCAGCAAAATGTAATTTTACTGGTCTAGTCTTTAATCCCAAAACCGTGTTTGCATTCAAGTTTTGCCTTTTATAGCCGCAATTATCACGTAAGATGGCAACGTTATAGAGCTGTTCCCTATGACCGAGTATAACAAATACTTACAGACTGTCCACAAGAAGACAAGATACCTTGACTTGAAAGGTTTAAAGGCAGTTCATTCTCAGTGCTCCCATTGCAGGTTCTTTAAAAATTATCCCTCCTTTTGTCTGATAACATCGCCTTTCATCCCTCCACTCCACACACACATTTTTCTGAAAGTTGTTGGCTGTTTTGTTCTTTGTAAGACTATTTTTTGTAGTTTAAAAACTTACATTCTTTCCATACTAAGTCACTTTACTCAAATTTGAATGTACTTATTTTCAGTCGGACAAAACTACCTGACTTTCCTCTTCAGTCCTGTGAACCCTATCACACCTATATAGACCATCTTCAATCTCTTCTTTGCATTTCCAGTCCATGATCCTGCTGACTCTGAGACAGCTCCTTTGTTTTGCTTTGCTTAGTAACCTGTCTTCAGTTTCTGAGGTCAGCTCTCAGTCAGGAAATCCTTCCCCACTTCACACTTTGATACCTTTCCCTTTAAAGTGGATGCTCTTCTCAGCTGCTATCTGCAATTCCCAAAGCTTAAATGAATTGAAAACTACAGAGAACTCAGAGCTAGACACTTAGTCCACTTCCTTGCCTGAGAAATTCTCTCAAGAGAATCTCAGTTGGCAATTCCACTTGGGCATCTAGATCAGAGTGATCTAGTGATGCTAGATTACAGTGGAAACTACAAAACTGCATTGAGAAACTCAAAACAAAACAGTATGAAAAAAGCACCGGTATAATCCATTCTTACAAGTAGCTTGCTTACATTTTTCAGACATTTCTGCATAGAGTTCCCTGTTTAGACTATTTTGAGACAACAGCTGTCTGTTGACTAGGCATAATTAGATTCACACAAAGATAACCTGCAAGAAATGCAGCATTTTCCTGTGCATTTATGGGTTCAGTTCAGCTCAGATGTGGAAAACCCTTAAAAGCTTCCCACTGCTATCGGGAAAACTAACACTGCCTGGATTTAAATTGCTCTAGTTATCAGGTTCATTCTCGGGAAAGATTTGTCAGTTAAGGATTCACGTTCCCATATGCTCTGTCAGACTCCAAGTCTGTTGAGCACGGCACAGATTTCCATTCTCTCACACTTAGCTCATCTTCGGAACCCTGTTGCCTTTAGACAGATCTTTTCCTTTCTGTAGGAATAAAACCATAAATTATTAGACTTTATTTCTGTGCTCAAATGCTTGTTAAAAAAGGCAAATTTAAATAATAGAGCAGCTGAAAACTTAGGAACATCCCAGAATCTCTATGAAGCAAAGATTCAACACTTAAAACTGGAACTTTCTGAATGAAAATAGGATTATGTTGCTTCAAACTGCATGACACACACTACAAAGCTACAATACAGCATATAAAAAGCCCCAAACTCCTAAGCTCTTACTAACATCTGCCACCACACAGTATCCCAGTAACTCTACTTTCATAGTAGTTTAGTACATCTTCACTCTAAACCACCATCTGTTCTGATCTATAAAACTGCATTTGGAGCATGGGGGAAAAGAGTGTTTTATGAAGTCAGAAAATTAATTGGTATATATGAGTTGTGATATTAAAAATGTATATATAAAGTATTATATTGGTTTATATGCAAAATAATCTTATTACCTATAAAGATTCTAAAATGGCTTTTGATCATTACAGTAACTCCTGGCTCAGGAGCTTCTCAGCAATGAGCTGATGACAACTCACTGACGTAGGGACTCTGCAAGAGTTTAACATTTTTCTTCTGTTTCCGTCAATGCAAGTGTCCTACATCCTAAGTCTGGCTTTGATTGGTAGGCTTGGGGGAAAAAAAAAAAAAGAAATTATTAGGGTTTACACACTTGTGTGCTAAAAAGATAAGGAAGCAAAGGGGAACTATTAACATTTGGAATTCGAGTTGTCATAAGGATTGTGCTTTTAAAAATGAAAGCTCCAGGAGATGGAAGCATTTTTCTGCCCGGGAAAATAGTATTTCAGCCTTTGACTGGTTAGATACTTCCAGAAGAAAAAAGACCAAACGTTCAACAAGCAAACTTTTCAACGAGGATATGGCTGAAACAAAGATCATGGAAAGTGTGTCACCTAAGAGTCAGCATCTGCCACTACTAGTCACCCTGAACAAAAGTACCGATAACACTAGAGAGCACCTGAGCAACGGTAAATAGCTTGATTACTAAAGTATTTTCCTTGTACGAGAGACTCACAGTAATTTTTCGCCTGCAAGAATAACATCTCAGGCTCTGACGTACTCTTACAGTTTATGCTATTGATGATTTTACTGTTGGGGACTTTCCCACAGAAGATGGGAAAAGATTTACCTTTCAAGTATTGCATGGAATACGTATAACTATGTATGTGTATATACATGTACATAAATATATATATGTATACACACGTACATTTACACATAGAGGTATGCACACGTATTTATGAAGCTAGTAAAAAGGTCACTATGGGAAATACTTCACTCATCAATCTTTTTTCAAATAACCCTCAAATAATAAGCAGAATCATGTCAGAAATTACAGCGCTGATTATGAAAATCAATATAAAACATTCGCAAGTCTTCTTTGAATTATGGATATTAGAGATTGGCAAAGAATTTGATATTAATATAAACATATTTAACCAGAAAATGCCCAACAATAACTGCAAGAAATCAAGATGCTTTGATTCTTTTCATCAGTGAGTTCTAATGCTGAAGTAGCTTTTCTTTGGTTAATAGTCACAACAAACCAAACTTGTGAGCAGCTGCTGGAGAAAATAGCTTATTGATGTTATGCTGGGAAAGAACACGAGTTTTGCAATCTGTGCAGCAACCAAATGCAATAAGAACCGTACATTTGATTTCAGATGAAATATTCGTTTAAAATGTTTACAATCCTAGTACAGCCTCTCTTCAATATTTCTTTCATTGCTATAACTTTGTAGAAACAACTTTTAGGCAGCGGGTAAGCTTTCAAAATAAAATAAATGATAGAGTAAGAGAGACAATTTATAATGCATAATAGATGGAAGAACAGGTGCATCACAGTTTTTTATTTTGGACAGATTGTAAAACCAAGATATTGGATGTGACTGGGTTATAAAGTCTGTAAGCAGAGGTAATGCGAGGAAACAGAAGTAAAGCAAACTGTTCTATATTTGCTAAGTATTACTGTTCTGGCTTGAAATATTAGATACTACTTAGAAACATTTGGGTGGGAGGGTGGACAAGACTGCAAAGAAATATAGGAAACTTCCATTGTTTACTGTTTTCACTCCTCCTCCTGTGCTTGATTTTGTTAGTGAAGTTCTATTACCCTCTACTACAAACAACTAGACCTCTACATGCAATTAGACCCGTCAACAAAGCTTCCTTTGACTTAAAGTACCTCAATGAAAAATACGTTATCTCATTTATCCCAGTCAAAATCTAAGCTCTGGTGATAACTTAGTAATTGATATGCAGTTGCAAATCAATAATACTTGAAATCAGCCCATGTATCTTCCAGGTTTTCATCTTCTAGAACTCCCCCATTTCTCTTTGACCTCTTCAAAATCCTTATAAACATCCATCTAATTCCTAGTGCCTATTTTCTGATTCTCGGCAGGTTTATTGTCTTAGGAGGTAACTCAGGATGTTCATGGCAGTGCAGGAGTGCTGTCGCAAATTCAGAATTTTCAGCTCAGGGAGGCAGGAAGCTTGGGCTCAGAGACTCAGATATAACAGAGTCATTTCCAGGGGAAATAGAACACATCAATGTGCATCAAGACATCTTTAAAGTTTCCCTGCTCTTCTGTCCTTCCGAGAAAGTTTTTGTAAAGCCTAGACAGTGTTAGAGCAGCTGGGAACTGCCAGAGCACTCCCTA
>NW_010409996.1:63028-114957 GCF_000710305.1 Buceros rhinoceros silvestris | reverse complement strand
CACGCTTCTTGCTTCGTGTGCCAATACATGGGCTGGATTGCATTCCTTTTGTAGTCCCTCATACTGCTACAGCACTGATGTCACAACCAGTTTCTACTTTTCAAAAGGCTTTGTGCTAAGGAAAAGAAGCAAAATGTACCTTAAGTAATGTTTTTGATTGACTTAATCCTATGAAGGGATCAAAATTGCTAAACATCTTTCAATCTTTGGCTCAGTAGGAATAGAAGATACTATGGAAGTTGTTATAGTAGATGTTCAGCATCTGGAAGCATCTCTCAAAATTATCACGCCTAAAATAACGTGTTCAAAGCAAGCAGGGATGTTGGAGAAATTTGTTACAAAACCTGGTGCTCATATCTTCAGTATCGTTCTGCTCAAAACCCATGGTATTTCAGTGTGCACACCACTCTGCTCGTGCCTTCCTCAGCCCTCACTGCACCAGCCTGATGAGTTTTGGTTACCCACCAGTGCTGCTACTTCTCTCTGCACTGCCTGCTTAAGTTCTTGTCAATATTGCAGAAAAAAACCTGCCCTACATCTATGGCTTGTATGTGTTTACGCATATAGCAGACCTTTCCGCTTTCTTGGCGTTGCAAGTCACGTTAACTTGAAGGCTTTATAAAGTTTTAAATGCTTTGGTATCCTAAGTCATAGTCACAAATTTGAAATCACATACTTTCATCGCCACAGTCTGAGGTATCGCTGCTATGTGTGAGTCCAATCACAGAGCTGTGTAACGTTACTATTGGGATATCCTTGCAGCAAGTGACATATTTACTAATTAGAATAGTGGGGCAAATTTACTTGAATCATTCTTTAATCAAGAGAAATACTCCTGATAATGTGAGGTCTTTAGCAGCAAAGACTGGCTGGGGACTTGAGGATTTGGCCTGAAATAAATACAAACACACACACACACACACACACACAAACAAACAACAGGAAGCAATAGGTTTTTCCTTCCCACTGGTGAGAATCAAATCTGGCTTACCATGCATGACCCTCCACTCAATCCCCATTCAAGAACTACACCCGGGATATTTATTTAACTGCATATAAACATACCTTGTACCATAAGCTTTTCTGAATATGACTTATTTTTAAGTATTTTTTCATTCATTTTATTCATCATTAATACGACTGACTGCTGCGAGCTTTAGCCTGTTTTACATTTTCCTCATCTTCTATCATATGGACTTAATTTTTTGGAAGAGATGTAAATTTTTTGACATTCTAAAAGCATTGCACTTTTAATTATGTACCACGTAAGGTCAACACTTAAGTACTAATGCCTGACAAAAGTCTAACTCAACTATTTCTTAACTGGTTTAAGCATAAGTAAAGGATGAAGTAAAAGTTCTTTGAATTAAGTAGCAGCTTGAACTCATTTTCTAGGTTATACAGACTGCTGTAGAGAGCCTCCTAGTACAATCTCAGTGTTAAATTTGAAGAAAAAAAATGTTCTTAACAGACTGCAAAATTGAGTTACCCTTAAAAAAATAATCTTGATTTGAATTTACACCGATTTAATACATTTTTACTGTATGAAGATAAATCATTAAACTAAACTACCAAAATTTCTCCTGTAAAATTAAGTAATTGAAGAAGGAGGAACAAATGAATTATGTTTTATAGAGTATATATGCTTATTTGTGTGTGAGCTTTAAGTTTGCATGTTTTGCAAGAATTATTAGGTATTACTCACCATTTTGAATTCCTAAATCAGAAAGCCTGAAAACAAGTTACCATAGAATAAGTTAAATAAAAACTTTCAGACTTTACCAATGTTAATGTATTAAACTGTGCCCAACAACAGTCCAACCAACAGGAATGTAACCATCCAAATCAATACACTTTAAGAGCTTTTCCAGTACTCTTACGATCCTCGCCCGTTAGTGGTCTCCCAAACAACTCACAGATATGTGTTAGCCAAAATGTCCGTGTTCAATAGACACTCTGAATGCAGCCACTCTGGTTTGGTGACTAACACACTTCACTTATTTCCCGTAAATGAGAGATTGTCCGTGTCAGGCAGCATCAGCTCCCAAGAGCTCTTCAAGATATGTCTAATTTTCTAGTACAAACATACCTGCAAATTAAGCTAAAGAAAAACAGGATCCATTTTTAAATAATTCTGTACATTCTAAATGCTTTAAGTGGATCAAAACCTGGATGTTTCAAAGTGATGCATTACCAAGGAGGGCGTTTATCCTTTAAATCATTATTATACTGTATATCACATACAGTGTTTAAATGTAGTTCTTGCTATTCCAGTGGAATCCAGCCTGGAACAGCGAGTCCTTCACTCCCAATCTCTCTTTTATGTTAATTATGAAGGAACCATTTATCACTTCTTCATTTAAAGAATCCGGCACATCAAAGAACAAGATCAATCTTTTGACTATAAATACGACTCAGTTCATTGTTATAGCAAAATGGGAGAAGAGATGTTCACTGTTTATATTTTGGATTATTATTTTCTATTTAATTCCAATAAAACACTGTTCTGTGATCACTGCTTTAGTGGATTTTAATTGGAGTTGGACAAATCACTACTTACAAACACAGTCTGATGAATTTGGTCCAACCTTCTACCCAAGGCCAGATGTGAACAGATTTTGAATTTTATTAGTATTTGCTTAAATCATGTAAGCAAACAAATTTCAGCCAGTGAGTTCTTGATGAATTGTTCCCTTTCCTATTCACTCTTTATTGCTGAGTGTGCTGTGAGATTAGATATCTAAATTAAAATATTTCTGAATCAGAGTAAGAAGTGGAGGGGTTTTTTTTACAGGAAGAAAAACTGAAAAATAATTAACATGGAACATTCATTCACATACCGACATTCTTTTTCTAATGTAAAATTGATTATTGGTAATTGTGTCTTACATTCCCCAGGAACGTGTGCACATGAGAATTTGAAATGTTATATGCGTTATACAATGCAGGAATATTAGTCAGTTGAGCGACTATTGTAAATACTTCTTGTCTGTTCTTGTGGAATATGATTTTGTAATTTCTTTTTTTTTAATGTTTAGAATGTTTAAAAGTCATTACTTACCTTTAGAAACAGGGGATAACATTTCTCCAGCATTATTTCTATGAACTCTGACTCTCAAAATATTTTGGTGTGGTGGCACAGTATCTAAAACTGTTACAACTGTCCTAGATTCATAACAGCTTTACGGTGTGGGCTCTGCCACAGCTCCTTTGTCCACAAAGCACCATAGCCTCTCCCTAATTGGAAATCATCATCTTTTTCCTCACCTTTAATCTATCCAAACAGAACTACATGTATGATTTCAACTCCCTGGTCTTCCAAGCCTGTTTATCTTAAAGGTGGCATTTCCTAAACTTCATTTTTTTCTTCTAAACAAAAAGTCCAAACTTCTTGCCTGATATGTACTTTTCCACCGCAAACCTTCCGAGCTCTCTATTGCTGAAATACAGTTCAGTTCGCTCTACATTTTTGCAGTATTATTACATATTATCATATTATCTGTAGGATAGATTTAATAAAAATAGGGAATACAATATCTTCAGGAGAGATATTGTCACTGGGGATTTCCAACAAGTCGAGATATCTCCCTGCAACCTCGCATGAGACACAGATATTGCTGTCCTTGCTATTTACAATCTGAACTTTCAAGCAGAAGAAAATATTTGTACCTAAAATACCAACCAGGTAGATGTCAGGGTTAAATTTTGATGGAACAAAGTACAAGGGGAATTTATTTGGAAAACATTGCAAAATGCCATGGTAAGCTCGAGTAGCACTTATGGAGTACATACATTGAGTCGGCCATGATGACCTTGGGTTTAATCATCAACTTACACAGAAGCACCATCAGCAACTCTGGCATGTGCATTGGTCTAATCTTTGAAAAAGGAAACACCGCGCTCCTGCCGGTGACACGGGATATTGTGCAAGTGTCAACATGGCATCTGTTTCCACTCTGGGCAAAGACCGTGTTTGTTTGGGGCTCAGTGCCAGCCTACAAACCCCAGTAGTCATTTTGTACAAGAGGGCCCTATAGGTGCTAGAAAATTGAAAATCCCTTTTTTGAGTTATAGCAAGGTACATTGGAATCAGCATTTCTACACAATGCTTGGGAAAAGGTAACACAAAACTCAAATATCCCACAAATCTCTGCAAAATCTTATAACCATATGATTTATCAGTCTTAATGTTCTTGATCACAGTCCTTAGCTTAGTCCATTGTTCCTCAGGAATTTCCAGCAATGTTTCTTTGATGAAGTATCCCAGGAATCGTATTTCTTGCACAGGCTCAGGTGTGGTCTTATCAAAGTTTATTTTGATGCCTAGTTCTTGAATAAAATTGCATGCAGCGTGGCTAGCTGCGTTAAGGTAACGAGGACTCGGGTGACAGAGAAGGAAGTCGTCCATATAAGAAAAAGCCCAAATCCCAAAGTGGTGGCGTATTTCGGCTGCAATAAGAAAAGTGCAGAGATGGAGGAGAAAAGGGCTGAGACTGACCCCCACTGGAAGTTTTCTAAAATACTAGACCAATTGTCCATCAGATACAGCGAGCTTGCTACCAGAAGCACGATACATAGCAATATGATAAAAAGCCCGAGACACATCCAAGCAAATCTTAGACATCCCCATGGGCACGATCCTGCGTAGTGCCTTGAGGCTGGGGGAATAGTACTTTGGAAAGGACATCTGATGCTTGTCCCTGGAAAACTGAGAAAAGTCCACCACGAGTCTAGCTTCCTCAGTATTTCCATTATTTTTGTCAACAAGAAAAAACCGGCCAGTAACCCAATTGGGATTAGAAGTATTTGGCCAAATGAAGTGGACATTTTCTTTATTTTCCCAACAGGATGTGACGCTATCGGTATCTCTTTTACCACTTTCGGTAGAGTTACCTTTTCCAGTGAGGAGAAACACGGAGACATCGAGGTGTCGGTAGACCGCTCGCTGAGGTTTGCAAGTGAACCCACATCTGATACAGTCCCTGTAAACCTTGGCTGCGTTGTTCTCTCGGAATGTCTCACCGCCAGTTTTCTTAATTCCTGATCCTCATGAATTCCTCCTTGATTCTCTTTTCCTTTTCTGGTGTCAGAGGGGGAGGAGCGAATGGACCAGGACCACCTCCTGGGGTCATGCCCGATGATTTGATGAATTCTTCTTCCTCCTTCCTGTGGATGTGTTCCTCTACATTTGCGGCGGTAGGGAAACAAGCAGACACCATCACCAGGTCGCGGGGGTCTTCTGGTATCAACCTCCCCGCAAGTCTTTGGGCTCCATCGATAGGAGTAGTGGACATTGCTCTGTGTTGCCCTTGTCCCATGTTGCTGGTGGAGAAGGTATTGCTGTTCCCAAGGATAGGGTGTACCCACAAAACTTAGTGTACCCTTCTGTTCCCATCGGTATCGGACCCCCCTGTAAAAGAGCTTCTGCAAATATTGTTTAACTATTAACTCGTGTTCACTCACATATTCAGGGTATTTTGGTTTAACCCCTTCTTTAACTGGAAAGTAGGAAATGCCCTTAAGCCAAAAACAGGCGGGGGTCAGATACTTCCATTTTCTCAACGGAATTTCATCTACCACTGACAATTTAATGTCAGTAGGAGAAATACCCGGAACTTTCCAATGTGGGTTAAAAGGACTCCCAGAAATGCTATACAATGCCTGCAACATGCCCACCTCATGTAGTGCTTTACCGTCTGGATCCCTGAGCAACGGGGGATCGAGTTGGAGAGTGTTGAGCATGTGGGACAGGGGAGACTGTGCGCGTTTCAGCAGACTTGCCCCTGGATTTGGATCTGGATTTCCCGTAGACAGTTGTTTTAACTTCTCGTCTGCAGAGCCTAAGTCTATGTGTAGATCAGCCAATTCTTCCAGATCTCAGAGCCGCAGTGTGGCTTTGTGTAGCCACTCAGATGGGCCTAGTAATTGCTTCAATGGCTGTGGCATCGCGGCCTCTATGATTTGGAGGAGTACTTAACCAAGTTCTCAACCTCAAGATGTAATCTGTAACATTAGATTTGCCCCAAATCAGGCAATTGGTATGCCACCACAGCAATTTCTTAGCTCAGGAAATAGCCTTAGCTTGTAACCAATTATCCACTGATACATGAGTTTGAATTTGGCCAATAATTGGATAATCAGCTCTCCAAGAAAGTATTCTTTCTTGCTGGTTTGAAAATAAATCATCTAATTCAATTTCCTCAGCCTCTTCCTTGGAAATCCAATGCCTCTTACTGCATCCTTCTGTTCCCGTCGGTATAGGATCCCCCCCGTAAAAGAGCTTCTGCAAATATTGTTTAACTATTAACTCATGTTTGCTCACAGCAGGCTGACAGCCTCCATACCTGCTAGCAATAAAGGCTGTAGCAACTTTATCTAGGGCAACAGTGGTTTGATAAATGCACAAAGTGAGTGACAAGGACAACATGTGTATTAAGAGTTTCTGATTCCCAGTAAGGAGAGAGAACACCTTTAGCATCACTAACAAGGTTTTTCATATTCGGAGAGAAATCACTAGGTAAATCAAAAACATTTGCCAAAGCTCTTCGAGTAGAAGGATCCATAACCAAGGGTACATAAGAAGGAATACATGAGGAACAAGATACAAAGTCAACAGCGAGTAAAACGTATCAATACCTTGTACAGCAGCTCTGTTAGGAGAGGTGTGTAATCTTGCCTGCATTTTTTACTAAATAAAAAGCTAAGTAAGATTCCTCAATTCAACATGCCTTATTCCAAGCAAGGGAGTAAAAACTGCAATGTCTTTTTTTTTTTTTAGTTCCTCTACGCCAAGCAAAATACTTCAACTCCGGAAAACCGAAACGTAGAGGAGTAGGAGTTTAAAATAGGGGCAATAGTAATTACCATGGAACTTGGAAGTATTTCTGGATAGAAGGCATTTAAAGTAAAGCTTTCAAGAATCACACTGCTTTTCCCCGAAAAGATTCTAAGATCATTGGAAGCAGACCTTTGCTCCAGAAAAATCACAAGATTAGGAGTCCTCCACTTTCTGAATTCCTGTCTGAAAGAGCACTTTTCTAACTTTGATTACCATGGCAACTCCCGTTAGATACTTTATTAGCTAAGTTGCAGTCAGGGAACGGATTACCCTATTTTGTATAATCATGTCCCGGGTAAGTAAGGTTGAATAATCAATGTAGTGCAATTTTTTACCCATTTATTTTAAAGGTTTCATAGCACATTTTTGCCTGAAAATTATAAATGAACTTTTCAGTAATATTAAGGGCAACAAAAAGCCACCACACTATTTTTCTCGCATTACCGTATGCAAATTAATGTTTTAAATAACACTCCTAAAAAAATGAGAAGAGAACAAAATATTATAACCGTCCCCCTTTGACGAGATACTGCAATTTTTCCTTGCCAAAGGAAATTGTATTCACAAAACCAATAAAATCAATCTTTACAAAGCAGGAACTTAGGTAGGCTACAAATGTAGGTTTTACCTGCTTTGAACATTATCATTTTGATCTCGTGAGGTCTTTGAATTTCCTCCTCCAAGTTACTTAATTACCAAGAACCTTGCATATTACAGTATTTCAGTTTTCACAGTGAAACCAAAGGACTGAGCGTCATAATTATAGACAAAGAAAAAACATATTGAAGAAAGAAATACTGTATTTAAATGACATTTGATGGAAAAGAGTATCCATTAAAATCCCATTCCTCCTTGCAGCTTGACTGCCGGATGTCCCATAAATCAGGGGAAGAAATTCAATGATGTGTTTCTGAAAGTACATTAGTCTCAGAAGGAGAAAGAAATAATTATACAGTACTTTGAATGTTTCTCATTTTGGTCATACCACTGTCACACACATTTAAAAACTTCCCAAGTGCCTGCATCAGTATTTAGATTTATTTTTTTATTCAGCAACTACCTAACAAAGTACCTTTGTATTTTACTTAAAAGATGGAAGAGATATTTAAGTGCACATTGTAATTACTTCAAAAAGCACTATATTGATCTGTTTTCAGAGACTATCCTCTTTCCCAAGACCATTTTGAACTTTAAGCTACAAACAATTTTAAGTACCATAAAAAGAAAATGAATGTGTCAATCAACTGAATGCATATAGCACCCAAAATTCCTGCTTTGATTTGAAAACACACTCAATAAGACATAAAATAAAGACAAAATAGAAACTAGCAAGAGGAATCATGATTATTCAGACGTGGTTTACAGGTATTTAAATGATTTCTCTGAGCAGCATTGACAAGCATTGTAAATGACATTCATATTATCTGCACAGGCTTTGTAGGGAATAGAGAGAAAATAGTGAGAGACCACGTAGCAAAAGATGATTGTAGCATCATTTACCCACACTAAATCTCTAGGTTCTGTCCAACACCAAGTATCTCTCCTTGGTTGTTTTTTTAAAGTATTTATAGAAAAACTCACATATGGGGGAAAGCTCATATAGATATAATTGGGAGAAAGAGGCAGCGCTCAAGACCTGTATTTAATGAAGAACAGAGACCAAGACTAACGTGATTAATCTCACTAGAAACAGATAACCCTGAACTGCTCCAAATCCCGATTTATTTGTCTGGGGAATACAAGGAGTCCCTCTTCCCACAAGCATCGCTGATAAGCCTAAGTGTTCTGAGCTAGGTGACTTTTCATCCACTACTTCAAGCAGCTGGGGAGAAACGTGCAGAGTGCCAGTACTTCATGGGCATTTCGAAGAGAGCAAAAATGTCATCAGAACAGATCCGATTTTCCTTTCTTTAAAAGGAACTGTAGAACAGCCGGAAGTTAGGAAGCACTGTATGAAGGTATCCTCACTCTTCCCCATTCTGCATTTTAAAACATTGCTTTTCACTAAGCCAGTTCCCAGACATTTCTAAAGTGAGACTTCTCATCTGATTGCATCCTATCACTTACAAACATCGTTAGAGGCACAGCTGGAGACGGTACAGAAATCTCTAATGTTTCTTCTGAAGCAGGAAACAGTGAACACACCTCGGGTTCCCTGTAACAGACCCTCTGCAGTTCCTAAAGTCTCAAGGCACTGCCTTTTGACTAACAGCTTTAAAACCACGGTATACAGCAAAGCAGAATAAATACTTTTAGAGAAAAGTGTTAAGATGGAGAATACTGAGCTGACTCAGGTGTCGAGAACAAAATGGAAGGAAGCAACAGGCATTTTACCTAAGTGAGAAGTCATGTGAGTTTAAAAACTGAAGATGGGACCTATATGTATCTTTTCATCCTACAATTTTGTTGGTTATTTGGTCAGTTTTATTTCTCTCCATTCATTTCGTTCATGCTTTTTGTTTTCATAGCTATACTAACAAAAAAAAAGGTGTTCTCAATTTTGACCAGTTCTCTTTAAAATTACCTTAAAGCCTACCTGGATCTTGCAGCATGTAATTTCTGATCCCTTTAGAGCACATTGTTAAAATAATTTTTACCAAAAGAATGTTTGAAAATAAGTCCCTTAAAATAATGGGATTTTCTTAATCAAAAAAAAAAAAAAAAAAAACCCCAAAACCAAACCCCTAAGTTTTTCTCAGTGTTTGTAAGTCAGAATTATTAATATGTCTCAAGTCTCTTGGAAAATACTAGCATGATTGCAGCCAAGTAATGTGGATCCATTATCGGGAAAGTATCTTGTAGAAGGTAGAATAACAACACTGCAAAAATTTCATCTGACTCTAATCTTACGTTTCCTACTAAAAGGTTACAAAAATTAATAATTCTAAACATGAGCCAATTTATTTAAATATCCAGGAAAAAATAGACTAATTAAAATAGTAATAAAGGTATTAGAAGACTTTGCAATGCCAACTTGAACACAAAATTGTGGCTTTTCACGGTATGTATATAAATTTTTAATCACAAAACGAGAAAAAGCTCACATGCACACACAGATGTATCCAAGTACAAATATATATTCAGGCTGATGTAAGTCAGAATCTCAGGTAAAAGTTACCTTTAAAGTATGAGCCAAGATTATCTGCAAATCAGAGCCTGGCACCCAACAGTAGAGCTCTTGATGCTGAAACAGAAAATATAAATGAGTGCAAATATATGAATCACCACATCTTGTTCATCAGATTCTCAAAGTAATTCTAGTTACAGATTACAGGAGTACAAAAAAACCCCTGCAATACTCCAACCCAAACCCTATCATGCATTTTTATGTCCTGAAAGAGATTAAAAGGAATCGTTGTCGTTTGCATAAGGGCTTCTCTCTCCCCTTTTTAAAAAAAAAAAAAATCAAGTATATGATCAATTTATAAACACATGAAATTAGTAAAATATTTGTCAAAAACAGCAAGACACAAAAAATGTCATAGATCTTGGTAATGTAACTTGGCGTCAGAGTATTTTTCAGACCTTAAAAAGAACATGACAACAGTCTCTCTATTTTCCTTTTCCTTGCAAATACTGATCAATTAAAACTCTGATTGTATACTTGCAGTTTATTCCTTGGTTTGGGAGAATAAAATGACTGCCCCTCAGGCATTCACTAGTGGCATTACTTTTGATGAATTTCACTTTCCTCAGGGTATTCAGAGGATATAAAGTACTCGGAGGGTTGATTTATGCCTGACATGAAGCTAAAGTCTGAAAAACTTCTCTACCAGACAAGAAAGATAATATTTTACTTACTTCATTAGTCTGCACAAAAGAAAGCTGAAGACAGAAATTTATACTAGTCATTGGAGCTCAGAAGCCCTAATTAAATTTAGTATTAAGATTCAAAGGGAAGAAAGCATCAGTCTAGTGAAATTGTTTATTGTTGTTGTTCTTCTTCTAATAATAAGATGCCAGATGGAAATCTTTCTCTCTGTATTAGCCACCTAATTTTAATTGTGTTAGTGAAGATCTCTTATTGCTTCCATTAACTGATAGACTCATTTGCAGAAAATAAGTTATTCCGTCCCCAACATATTTAACAACTTCTTAACTTCAAAATTCTAAGAAATTGTTAAGTGTCTTTATAGCTTTTTTCCCCCTTAGTCTCACTGCTGCACTAGAGCAAGCATCTCCCTTCCTTAAACGTCTGAGATGATCTGGTTGCTAGACAAACTGGCATAGCTCTCCTGAAAATAGTGATACAGATATTAAGTTGGAGGAAACTTCAGCTTCTTTCCTGAGAGCTTGTTCAAAACTCAAGGTTTACACTGGCAACGTGAACAGAGGAACATTTAAGTCTTTCACAAATCCCGTATTTTTAAGCTCACTGTTTTTCCTGCACAATTTTACAGGAAGTCCTGTGATTGCTGATGTAAGTCCTTCACACCTTTACTCCCAATTTTTCCTTTATACACTGTATTTTTACTTTTAAATGCAGCATTGAAAAGGTGATCTATTTAAATGTCACTGGCCGTGAGCTTTGAACTACACACAACCTCCTGGAAAGACGAAACTCTTGCTCTCTGGCTTTCAGTTGTAATTGAACATGTGGAGCTGGTGCAGCTTTCTCAGTTACCTGCAAAAGGGGCAGGAAATGGCACACAAACTAAGCAAGGAGCTTTCACGCAGAGAGTGAAAGCAGAAAGTAAACCAGAAGGAGGAGAAGACCTATCATGAGCAAACAGCAGAAATAGTTTAAGCAGTCACTCCCAGCCCCGCCCCCCGCTCCAAAAGGGGCAGGAAATGGCACACAAACTAAGCAAGGAGCTTTCACGCAGAGAGTGAAAGCAGAAAGTAAACCAGAAGGAGGAGAAGACCTATCATGAGCAAACAGCAGAAATAGTTTAAGCAGTCCCTCCCAGCCCCGCCCCCCGCTTTTTTTTTCCTAATTTAAACATATGTCCCAACAGATGAGCTTAATTTGTTACTTATGCTTAAAGCAGTTGGAGACTTTTCTTATCTTTTGGCATTCTAGATAAGAAAAGGCAAGTTAACCACAGCCCTAAGACGGTTAACTTACTTACACTCCTCTAATAATCATTCTTAAAGTAAAAAAAAAAAAAAAAAAAAAACTTTAAAAGCCTGGGAATTTTTGCAGTTTGGGGGCCCCTACCATGTCTGTGGGCAACATTGGGCTAGTGTCTCACTACTTTGAAAAAAAAAAAAAAAAAAAATCCTTAGATAGCCCAAAGAATGATGTTAAGGACCATTTTACAGTTAGTGCCCTGGGAGAAGAACCACAATAAAAAACTTGCCCTCCAGGCACAAACCAGAAAAAGAGCAGAGCAATAGCGAGTCTAGCAAGGAGACAGACAAATGAGTCTTTCTAAAAGGACGGGCCAACCCCTCTGATAATGTTTAGACAAAATCAAAATAGTCACATATGCTTACCAAAGAGCTCCAAAGCTCCAGCAGAGAGTAGCACAGCCAGGACACGAGCTGAATTTACCTAGAGGCACAGGGCAGAGAACCGTGCAAGAAAGATTTACGTAATGAATCAGGTGACTGCACTCAAATTCTTATGAGCTGCTACTAACCCAAAAGCCCAGGTAGGAACTACTAGGTAACAGCCTATAGATGCAAACCTGGGCAGCTTCTGTTATTTCAGATATATTGGATGGAGCTAAAATCTAAAAGTGTGTTATAAGCTCCGTTAATTAAATAGGCATTAATATTTTCATTAAAAGCATTTAACTTCCACAGTACACGTGTGGAAGGCACGTAATATTAACAGAACTTAGAGGGGCAAGCTGTTCATAGGGAGTTCTACTCTGAAAGGAAATTATGTGATTGTCTGTCTACACAAAAAAGACAAGGGATGGTTTTGGAGACATTTTTCTGCTCATAAGACAACGGATTTACAGACATGCTGAAGTTGTTGACCCAGCTGGCTTCAAATTTTCCCGTGTTTTCAACGGATCTTGTCAAAGAGTAGGCCAGCCACACAGCCTGATGAAAGAACAGCTGAGGGACAGGATCAGGTAGTCAAGCAGCTCTGTACGTCATGGCTTTCAGAGCCAACCACTCATGTGAAACGACAGAAGGGTGCTTCAATATGTACCTTGAGCTTTCTCACCTTTCATGATATACCTAATCTTTACTATGAAATGCCTCTGACCATAATTTATGTGGCTCTCAATGGCCTTTAATGTAAAAGGTAATAGCCTGTCTCAGTTTCAAAATCTTGCTGAAGATGCAGAAAACATGCTTTCCACAAATTAGATGGTCCCAGCAATGCTTTAAATACCTTTTCGGGAAGACTCTGTAGCAGATTCTTGTCCACAGACACAATACCTGTAACGCCACCCTGTGGCTCCCAAATTGGTGCCTGCATTCATGAATACTAGCTTTTTTTAATTTGTTTTTGCCCCCATTTTAGAGCCTATACAATAACTGAAATAGCACTGTATTGTTTCTAAATGTCCAGAGGGGTGATTGTGCTGCTCACCCATGACGTCCAGATGTTCCTGTTCAGAAGGAAAGGACGATACACTCACAGCAAAGGAGCAGCTTTTTACCCTCTTCCCCAAATACCTCCTCTGGTGAATAACTTGCTTTCTAATAAACACACACCACTTGCCCTTTCAGGAGGAACTTTTCTCAGACACCACAAAAGAATAGCTCAACGCTGCGCATAAAATGAGACCTTTTGCATTCTGCGCTTCAAATGGAGCCTAGGAAAGATTCTTTTCTAGAAGAAAAAGAACACAGCAGATTGAGTCATTGGTTTTCTACTCTTATGACTGTTACTGTTTATTACTTCCGTATTTTCAGTATGTAACGTGGTTAGAATTGAAATATATGAAAAATCTTATATTAAAGAGATAAAGCAAGCACTGAGCTAATAGCAGACTCAGTTGGTCTCTCAAAGCCCTGCATAGTTAAGAGTAGAAATCTTAAAGGACAATGCCATAAAGAAGGAAAAATGTTTATGTTGTCTTAAAACCAGTATTTTAAATAAAAGAAACGAAACATGCATACAAATGACTTAGTCACTTCTTGTAAAAGAATGCCTAAAAATATAAAATGCAGTGAAGTTTGTTATCCAATAAAAATAAAAGCACCTTTTGTGACATAATTCACTTTCTTACAGTTAAAAAAAATAAAGCTGGAGTGACTTAAGTGAACACTCTCTCAAAGGTTAAATAAATTGTAATGCCATAGAACTACTGGTGTTTGGAACATTTAAAGGTCAGATCCATATTTTTTTCATAAAGTTTAAGCTTATTATTTACAAAAATGGTATTTCCCTCGGCTGAGGAAGTTTTGAAAGGTCTCTCTTAGTATGGCTACACCATTGGAAGGATTCTGCGAGGTTGAACAATGAGGATGGCAGAGGCATTGTCTCTTCCCCCATCAACCTAGCACCAGCAGAAACTTGCTTATACATACATCATAGTTTAGCATCACTGCAAGAACAAATACTACAGTTTTGATCTGAGTAAAGGTCTGCCAAAAAACGTTATGCCGGAGCTAACACACAGCTACACCTCAGGTGTTTCTCACCTACAGCAAATAAGAATAATCTCAGTTAAAGGTTTCAAGTTCAGGACAAAATGATATTTTGGGTACTTGTAACCCCCTTTTGTCCACAAATTATTTTACAAGATTATGGTCTAAATATATATATATATATAAAACTTCTTATTGACTCTTACTTACCCTGGATAACTATATGAAAATATCGAAATATTATCTAACAAATTCTTGTTTTCTAACAGATAAAAACAAGAGTTCTCTTCAGCAGTGATTGATAAATAAGATGTTAATGGTTATATCCCTGCCCCTTAACTACAGTCCCTAAATGTTTAAAAGGTGAAAGAAAATAAAATGTGTGCATTAATGACATCATCTTTTCTTTCCGGCTCCCAAACTAAGTAATTTCTTTTTCCTTCCCATTCCCTTCCCGAGGGACAGAAAAATGAGGAACACTATTTTACAGATCCACAGAATTATAGAATGCTCTGGGTTGGAAGAGACCTTTCAAAGGTCACCGAGTCCAACCCCTCTGCAGGGAGCAGGGACATCTTCAACTAGATCAGGTTGCTCAGAGCCCTGCCCGACCTGAGCTGGAATGTTTCCAGGGATGGGGCATTTTCCACCTCTCTGGGCAACTTCTGCCAGGGTTTCACCGCCTCAGTGTAAAAAATTTCTTCCTTCTGTCTAGTCAAACAGTGCACAAGCCACACAGACTGACAGAAAGAACAGTTGAGAGATAGGATCAGGTAGTCAAACAGACCTGTATGTCATGACTTTCAGAGGATCATCCTGTCAGACAGATATTTCTTTTCACAAATCTTTTCTTTTTTTTCCCCTTTTTCTTTTTTTTTTATGGCAAAAATATTTTTAGCTATTCTATCTTATAGGGGCAAAGAAAGTGAAGTAAAAAAAGAAAAAAAAAACCAGTAAAAAGCTTGTGTCTGAGCAAAACCCTCAAAATTATTACCTTGTTTGAAATTAGTCACCTAGGAGTAAAATGAAAAGTCACACTTCTATAAAAGAATGTTACAAATAAAACATCAACCGTATCTGTGCAATTACAATTAGTATTATCACACAGAAGTGTTGCTCAGCTCAAAGATGTGGATTAATTATCCAGCCAATACACAGCCTTATCCCTCCTCTGCTCATTCTTAACACAGTGCTAGATTTCTATCTCGCTTTCCCAGAATCCAAACAAAATTATAGTAATTTAGGGGTCAGTGGGGAGGTGAACTTTCACAACCACTGTAATCCTGTCTGTCCTTTGACTACCCGCTCAGCAGGCTCCATCCTTTAATACACCCTAGAGTAATTTCAGTCCCCCTGTAATTTTATTGAGCTGAAGCATTTGCAGAATTTGACCCTTTGTGAGCATTTCCATCTACTTCATAAATCTTTAAGCATTGAAAAGACATCCCTCAGCTTCTATGCATGTTAATACTACGCCTTGAGCTAAATGGAAATGTGATCTTCCTCGCACTGTCACGGTTGCATCTCTAAGTTTAAGCAGGTAGACTTTCTCTTCTGAACTACCATCTTGCCTAACGGCTGCTGGGTCTTTTCATACTGGTTTTTCATACACGGCTTCTCTATTACTGTTGCTATTCCAAATCTTCTATTGCCAGTTACAATGTGAAAATATATCTGAGAAGTAACTTGTGGATTGAGCCAAATTCAAGCAGGCATCTCAGTAATACGTTCAAATTTGTTTAATACTTTCAGCCCTCTTTCTAATCCTTAAGTTTAATTAAAGTCATCGCTTTCCATTTACAACCTTATACTTAAAATTTTATTCTTCTGGAGTAAAAATACGACATCTGAATCCCAGTCTGTAAGTCTTTAGAGGATTTGGATGTATACAAATATTCAGCTTGATAGACGGTTTTATAAACACATTTACGTTTAGAGTACAGGAAGTTGATACAATGAGATATATTACAGTATAAATATAAGCAAAACCAGACTTACTATAAACTTGCATCATTCACATCTTTCAGATGAAATGCAGTAGAGGGGGGAGAGGGCAACAACTGAGGCAGCAGGAGAAAGAACAAAATGACAAGTTTATTTTTTATTAGGTTTCTCAGGCTGACCCTCTCTCTCTCAGCTTCCATTAAAGGTTCTTATCATTGATCAATTTGTACGCTTTTTTTTCCCTTAAACTTCAAACCAGTCCATTTTTCACATGCACTTACCACCGTCTTTCAAGAATCTGCTACAGTTCCTGTTCCTTTTTTCAGTAGCTTCAGATTCAAATTCAGTAGCGAAATCAGATTGTTATCCTGAAAACTAAGATGTAAATGGCAAAAGTGACACAAAACCCCTCCTTCATAGGGTTCCCTAAAGCAAACCCTGCAAACTTACTCAGTTATTCCAGCACGTGATAAAACGCAGGTATTTACACAGAGAGTTCTGGAGCTTACAAAATAAAAATACTAAGGAGAAACTGAGAATCAGCAGAGCTCTTAGACCGATCCCTTGTTCGCATGGATAAGACAGAAGCACATTCAGCAAATGCGCTGTGCTAGGAAGGTCCTTGGTTACACTCCTGATGTGCAGGGTCCTTCCACGCCAGTCTTCCATGCTCACTCTTTCTCAGTCATGTTGCCAGAGATTAAGGCGTTCACTTAGAAGCGGAGCCAAGCAGCTTATATCTCAGGTCTTTATGGGCTGTGAACAAGCCTGCAAGAAGCAAAGCTCGAAGTTGTCACATCATCACTGTGACTCATGCCAGCTGTCAAGTGTCTTTTCTACTTGTTCTGGAGCTCTAGCTTAAGCTAACCTGGTTCACTTGCAATCTGAACAAACTGGAGGTACTTTTATAGCGAAGTATTGGCCTGGGCTGAGAAGTGACAATTAAGAGCAACGCCTCCAAGCAGAATCTGACATTTGTCACCTCTCACCTAAGACCAATAAACGCTGTTTGAGCACTTTTCAGCACTGCTCCGCTGAGAGTCAGAGAGGTTGACAGGGCAACAGGGAAAAACCGTTCACACAGACAGGTGCCAGATTCATTTGGGACCTGCTGCTCTCAGCTGAGACTCGCGACTGGCAGCCTGAAGAGTTTCGCCTTGCACAAAGGTGTTTCTCTCTTCATTGTAACATAACAGCCCCTGTTGAGAGCGAGTCAGTGACTGCGAGAGATGATATTGCTTGCCTGTGCTTTAAGCAGAATAGATGCCGCTAGAACCCAAAGCAGGATTCATATTCACCACTGCACACATACGCTGTTTCTGGAAACAGTCTAGATGGAAATAGGAGGACTCAAAGCTTAAGAAGCTAGTCGTGGTACTTCAACAACCTCTAGGTAGTAGCTATTCAGTGTTCCAAAACCTCACCGTTGCCCAGCGTGAAGAACACATAAAAGGCCTAGGCTCTCCACACTGAGATCTGAAAAACAGATTCTCCTGCCTGGTGCAGTAGACTATCTCCAGAGCACACTCAACACACAAACTGGACAAGATTCCTCACAATATGAAAGGGCAGCTGCTTGGTTTTGAAGCCTGCAGTGCTACCTGCCACTGGCCAATTTCTCTACAGGGTCTTGCTGGTTAAACAAGAAGATATTCCAGTGGTTAAATGTCCAAGAAGATCTAATGCCTTGTTCAGTCTTGCCCTCGCCTCTAAGCCATGAGCTTTAGTTAACAGGCTTATAGGCATTTTCCGCCCTAGGTCTCCACAGAAGCACAGAGGCATCCTTTATCCTCTTCCTGAGGTTGTGCCAAAATGGAACAAAGAATGAAAAAATCACTGGGATGGAAAGAGAGGGAGTACAACGATGGGCATGACTCTGTAGGAAGGTGATTAAAGCACTCACCTGGAGCTGGGGAGTTCCGAGTTATGGCTCCTTCTTCCAGGATTATTTATTCACTTATTTTTATCCAGCATATGTAATGAGAAAAATTTAAATAGATGGAGGAGCAAACATGGAAATGGACTCACCAGGCAATTTTACTTTAACTGCAAGTTATTGTAGCTCATTCTTATTAATCCAATGATTTATAACATAGAGATGATTTTAAGACATTGCAGAATAACTGCTTTGGAATAAGGCTGGTTTTTAACATAGAATAACTACGGTCTATTTCATTAGCAATTGTTTACTTTTTTATGGACTGCTAAAGACTTATATACCCACAGAGGAAAGAAAGAAAAGGAGAAAAGAGATGAACACAACTTCTTCATAAAGAAATGTACAAATACTGACTTCTAATTTCAGGTTTTTAATATATACACTTTTTTAAACAAATGAGGTGAGATCTGTGTTCCTAACACACCACAGCCAGTAGGCACTGGGAAGGTCTGAACTCTTTCACCTATTCTCTTCCCTTTGACTGTCTGTCCAGGAAACAGGCAGCACGTTTCCCCACACTGCTAGTGGTGTATGGCTGCTTTGCTTTTCATGATCCAAACCTCTCCCTGTAGTTTATTTAATCACAAAGTTGCAATTGGCACTTAATAACCTTCCACAAAAGAGAATACACATTGTTTCTTTGCGAGGTAAAATTTGATGATGACCTTTTAGCTGGTAAGATACTAAATCATTAAAATGCAGAAATCCCTGAAATCCTTGTGATGAGATAGCCAGCACATTTTACTTAAACGTTACTTTTGTACTAATTATTACAATAGCCTTGAAAATAAAATATTAAATTTTGTATACTTTATTATTTGCAAACAGCAGCTACTCTAAATTCATGAGTTGTTCTGAATTTTTTTAACAGAATCAATTCTCCTCAAAATTTACCTGGGGATAATTAATGGAGAAGTGTTTCTCACAGTAAGATGATGTTCCACAGAATGGGTTTGTAAGTGCAAGTTAAATCCGCACAAGGGTGTGAATATCTAAAGGTTCTGCCTGTATGTAAGCTGAGAAAATAGCTTTCTTGATTCATATTGGTTCTGACTTGGATTTATGTCATCAATACCTTATTAATAAAAGTAAATTATGTGAGGATGCCTGATAAAACCATGATGGAATATTTTTGGCAATATAATAAATACTAAATAAGTGGCTTCTATGGGAAGGAGGGCAGGGTTTGCTGTTTGTTTATTTGTTTAGTTAGTTCTATTACTGGAGAAAGGGAAGGGCTGCAGGAGTCTGGTCTGTCTCTCTTTGTATCTTCAAACAATCACCTGCCACCTTGCGAGAGTCTGGGTGTGAGGAGAGAGCTTCAGAGGCAGAGGAACAGAAAAGAGCAGGGTTGGACCCCTCCGACAGAAACGTGGTGTGTGTGAATAACCCTATGGCACAAGTCACAAAGGCCAGAAAGGAACTGGGGAATTCAGCAGTGCGTTACCAAGGGCAATAAACCTGTGGGCTAAACCAGATTCTTTCAACAGGTACAGCAAGTTTAAATCTAGTCTGCTGCATTCCGAATTAGGTTTGGATCATGCAAATAAATGTAACCCGTACCTAGTTATCAGTACTAGTTTATATAAAGGAGATGGACACATTCTCATTAATTTCACAAGAAATCCCAGTTGGTCCCTGGCTATTTTGTTTGTCGGTACTTTTTACCAGGAGATCATTCGAGGTTTATTTCACTTGTTTAATAGTCATTTGTTTTAGAACATGTAAAAATGAAATCCTAAAACATCTTTGAAATTATTATTTCAGTTAATTTGAGCTTTTTGTATCACAGGGCTTGGAGAGCGCACTTCCTTACGCAGTGCCGCACTAAGAATCCTCACAGCCAGACCCTGAACCTTCATGAGAAGCCAGTTAATTCTCATTTCTCTGAGGATTTCTCTAAAATTCCAATAGCACTATTTCTCGTTTGTTTCTGAGAACCCATGTTAATGGGTAGCTGAGGTTTTACCAGATCACCTTATACAGCCTCTTCCTACTTCCAGTTGTGAATGGTCCTCAATTGTGAGGAAAAAACCCCAAACCCCCTATTTTCCTTTTTTTCCTGTAGCTTTTGTCAGTCACTTCAAATACATTTTCTTGCATCTCTTCGCAGGCTGTCACATTCTTTTTCTCCCTATAAAACAAAGGCTTTTTTTCCCCTTAGTATGTATTACGGACTGCTTTCTTTTGTCCACAATATAGGATTTTATACTGTTAGAGGTCATGAATTACATATTGAGTTTATGCTCACTCAAAAAAGGTTATTTCCTCACTGCTCCTTTACATCTCTAAAAAGCACCTTTGATCATAAAATTCTCTTTGATCAACCAGAGCAAAGCCTTCCGAGGTGTGTTAAATTGTTCACATTGTGTAAAATCCTTCCTTTACAGAGAGCTAGTGTCTCTTTTCTGCTCTGTAATAGTATTATTACCAGTGAACTCTCTTGTTGATTTATTATTTATTAGCAGAACAGTCACCTTAATCATTGTTATTTCCTCTCCTACAGCATATAGTTCTCTCCGCTCTCCCTTATACCTGATGGGCAATTGAGAATTCTGTGCAGCACTTTTATTGAAATCTTTAGTCTCCCATGACTGGCTTCACTGTCTCACAGCGTGTGTTCTTAGGTATTATTAGAAGTTACTACTTTAGACTCTGACTTCTTCATACACAAAGGACAAACATAGCTTCAGTCTGAATAACCCCTTTGCACCTAAATGACACCAAAGAAAGAACAAAGTAGCCCAGAAAGCATCCTGGGTTTCTTCACAAGAGTGGTCTGTACAGAGTCTAGCAAAGGGTGATCGTGCAAAAGCCAACTGGTTAAACCAGCTGAGAGCGGTACTTGGCTTAAATTAATGAGCGAGGCTTTCTAGTTTCCCTTCTGCTTACCAAGTAGAGAGGGCACGAGCTCAACACTTACTTGCTAGTAGGTTATGTTGCCTCACAGTACTTCAGATCATCAAACCTCTGATTACGGGATGATCACAGTGAATATGTGAAAAGGCTGAGCTGTAGACCTCCACCGCTAAGTACGCAGCACCCCCAGTTTACTCTGAATTGCCAGGATTTTCAATCAGCCCCACGTTCTTTCGGACTGCCTTTCAGGGAGTTCTACAAAGTTCTGAGTGAAAGAGGTTTTTTAGTTTACTGCGTAAAAAAAATCATAGCAAATTTTCATTCATATTTGGGATATCTCAGTATGAAAAGGAGTTGGATGGAATTAATTACACAGTTTAAACTTTAGCTTTTTTTTTATTTATTACCAGTTCCAGTAGAGATAGCATTCTCCCTGAGATCTTACTGATTTATAAGACACAAAAATAGAAATATTATCAGATTTTGTATTTATTTAACTTTCTCCTTCTAAAAACCAGAGTAATTTTTAATCGAGTAACACGTATTCAAAGCTAAATGCAATGAACATTTTCCTAGGGAAAATTAAGTCATCAGTCTAATTATCAAAGACATAATTGGAAGATCTGGTGCTTTTCCCCTCCTCCCTCACCCCTGGCCTTCTTGCTGTAAAAAGGACATTATATACGTATAAAGAAACTTAAAGTACAATGAATCATGCCTTGAAACTTTCTGTCACTTCGGTCAAAAATTTGGAGCATCAATTTATTTTTTCACTAAATGGTTAAAGGTTGAATTCTACAGTGGTATTTGGGTCTGTTAAGTTTTTGTCAATGTCTTCCCCATCATATGGTTTCCACTTTATAACAGTTGCCTTAAGTGACATCCTTAGGCAAATAAGAATCTTTCCTAATGCTTGGAAATCCTAAGCATCGGCTGCTTGATGTGAAAGTTAATGATTTATAATCTAGTTTTAAACTGACTGCAATGGGTGAGTTCAAGGAAATGAACACAGTATGTGGGTATCTAACTCAAAAAATACTTCAGACAATAATGTATTTTCTGAAAAGGTTAAAGCATGTTTTTTTCTTTATAGTGGAAGACTAGAAATTCACGTCTTACAGTTTAGAATCATCCAGGAACCAGTGGCAAACTCAGGGACAGAAACGGAATCTCATCAAACCCAGCCTCCTGTCACTGTTTTATGAATTTTCCGTTTAAAACAAAACCAAAACCACGTTTATCAAAGTCCAACACATGCAATATGTATTGGACTTGCTAAATAAAACTGCTTACAAATATACTAATTTCCCTTTTTAATACTGCCACTCTAGGCATAGACTATGTTTTGTAACGACAGTCTTTCAGAATCAAGGTGTTAACGGTATACAAGGGTGTTTACAAACTTTATCTCTGTGTGGAGAGAAAGTCTTTCCACTAACAGGCTGATACAGCTTACACTGAATTGGAAAACATGCCACTGATCATGAACATGTGGTCGATAGTCTTATGACACACATGAACCCCTTTGCAATTCAAGATTAGTTTAAGAATAAACTAGTTTAAAAGTAGAGGGCAAGGAAGTCTGCAGTAACTGCAGAAGTAAAATTTCCTTCATTTTTATCTTAGTTAACAGAATGCCCAACCCAGAACAGCCATCATTTATTATTATTGACACATAAACAATTTATTCTACATGTGCACGTAGAAAGTCTAGCGGGGACTGGAACACTATTTGTGCAATATATTCACAGTAAGAGAACCCAGCGCAGACTTACTTGTGATGGAGTTGTTACTCTAAACTACACATTTTTGCAAATGTCACCTTTTTGTACATGCAAAGTTCCCACCACAATAATGAAACACAGGATTCCAGTCCTCACCAAGCAACTGTTTGTATGCAGATAGAGTTGCAGAGGAAGATTGCATCCACATGGGATAAGGACATCTATGCAGAGGAAATTCCAAAATCAGGCACTGCCAAAGAAAGAAAAGTATTCTGTTCTAGTTTTTTTTCTAAGTATACCAGAAGTTTAACATCGGATACTATAAATTATCTAAGAAAATTTACGAACCTTCACTTCTACTGAAACTTTTTTTTAGAGAATTGAATTATGTATAGATCTTTCTAGTTTAATTTCCCCCCAGATTACTATTCATGTTCCTTTCCCTGATTTTTACTTATTTGGTTTTGTGCTATGACACTTTAAATTCTGTAATCACTTGTTTGATTTAGTTCTCTCCCTGTTATTTAAAAGAAAACTCACTATCCCTCCCCTTGAACAAACTCATTAAGTTTTAATTCTCTGTGGGGCTTTTTTCAGGCACTGTCCTTTTCAAACGACAATGACATCAGTCTTGCCTTTCAAATGTTTATGTAGCCACATTATAATAGAAAACCAGACAATCAGATTTCCCTATTAGTACCAGGTGCTTAGTAAGGTTTCCTTATTAGGAATTAGGTTCTTAAACCACCAGAAACAGAGTAGACTGCCTAAGTCTCCAGATACTCCTATCTGCTGTGGAGATGGAAACAGGAAGAACGATGTTATGACCTGAATTAATGAGACTGCAGGAAATTCAGGTCAATGGAAAGCTACGTCAGAGAAATTACATGTCCTTGTCTCCAGACTTAGGTTTTTGTTTTTAGTTTGGTTTGTCTGCTCCACTCCCCCCTACCCCCACCCCCCCATCTGGAATGGTAAAACAGCTCTTGTAAAAAAGCATATGGAAGGCTGATACAGAATATCCAGTTTACTGGGGTGACTTAGACACCATGAAAATCCGTTGTAAATCAGAAATTCAATTCAGATATTTTTTTACATGTTTGAACTGAGACATTTACAATCGTGGGGTGAATTTTCATGTAGTTTGTACAGGGAAGTGCAAATGCAACTCAAATCTGAATCACTCTCAAGACAGAGAAGACCAATCTGTCTTCCCTTCCTTAGGAGTTCCACTGGTCAGGGTCAGTTTTAATTTCCACTGGAGCCTCGACAGAAGCCCTTGAGGCAAATTCTGTCAAAAGGTATGCGCTGACTGAGAACAAGCCCAAAGGACTCCTCTTTCTGGGCAGCACTGCCTTTTGCAATTCTCCTCAAGGTAGAGAAATGTGCTGCTTTTGACTGCTTCAGTCTTTCCCAGAGGACTTTCTGCAGGACTTCCCTATAATCAGATTTATGTCAGTATAGGGAAATTACAGAAAGAATATGAGATATCTTATAGCAAGAGATGCTCCCAAATTAACAATAAATATTTCAATTAAAGATTAGACATGTCATGAAACCACTCAACCAGCACTTTAATAGGATATTACATGGCCTAAATAGAAATGGTTATGGTTTATAGTTATTATCTATGACCTATTTTGCAACTGCTAAGGCAAACTTAATGCCTAGCTACCAATCCATACTGAAAAATCCTAAAATGCTGAGTGCATACTCTCTGTGTACTCTTCAGCCAGAACTTGCATTGACATCACTTGGAAATTGGATATAAATCTAGGTCAAGGAGCTAAAATGTGTTACAGAAATCAATGAGAAATGATTGTGTAGCTGTTGAATTTGAGATTTTAAGTGTTCTCATTACAGCAGTATCAAACCATTTCAAGTGCCATCACAGAACGGTTCAATGCTGAAAAATACTGAGACTGAAAGGACTAGCTTGACGAGCCCTGCTTTCAGCTCTTGTGCCAACGGCAGCATCACTCACCATGCCAGCCCACCTCCCTCTGCAATAGGAAAATGCATACACACACACACACACATATGGCTTATATAGATAAGCAATCCGAATCCATTCCGTTACAGGGTTTAACCTGTGACCAGATAGCTGTTGTGCTGGTGTAACATTAGAAGTGGGAGAGGTGCACAGAAAAGTGGCAGAAAATGTCAGGATGAGCTATGGTTTAAAACCTAGGTGGGAATCAGGTGGAGAAGGAAAAAAAATAAGCTTATGTCTCCTATATAACTGATTTATTTCCAATTACTGAACTATCAGATACGTTACAGGCTTATACTGCTGGAGCTAAGAAAGTTAGGCCAAAATGAGCGTATTTGCAAGAAATTGTTCTGTCCTAGCAAATAGACATTTTCCAGCAAAAAGCAAATCTCATCAGTTAGCAAATACGGTTTTTGTCTGGTGAGGAATTTTCTCCTTGTTTTGAGCTTCTGCATTGTTTCATGCCATATAATTAGATGTTCAGATGAAATAATTCTCTCTGAAACTACTTCATACATGAATGCCCAGTTTAAACATCTTAAAGGATATGGAGGCTTCTTATGTGTGCCCCCAACCGAAATTCAGCTTCACAGAACAATAGATAGCAAATTCATTTCTCTTGGGATTCAGCAGCTTGGGAAGTTATATTCTAAAGCTTTACAGCACACCGAGGAGGTCCCATAACAGCATTAGAAAAACTCTGTAACTCTAGGACAACATTAGAACACTCTTCCTTTTCAGGGATTAGAATCATTTTAACCAAAATGATATACCAGAGAGATATTGAGAAACTCTGACCATAAAGCTGGCACAAATGTAAGATGTGAACTTCAACAAGAAACAAATTTTCATCTTTTCTTTTTACATCTTTGTATTTGTGAACAAAGTAGATTACGTAAATTTCTGAAGTATCATGAATATAACAGCAACAAAACAGTTGAGGAGATATTTAGGAACTTCTTGTAGGCTTTAAGAATTATTCATTCATTGAAGTGTACTTTATTAACTATGAAAAAAATACTAATGTAGCTGTATAAGAGAAGCTGTGTGTAATGAAAGGCTAACAACCTTCAGGGTGTCCACTCACCATAAAACTAATTTCACACCTAGTCTATTATGTAATGTGCTATGAAAATATTCGTTGCTTCAAGGTATCTTTATATGAGTTTGGACCATACCAAAGTTGTGTTCAGCGCTATGCAGATTATCCCTAGAATAGTATTAAAACAGTGAGATAATGACGTATATCTTTTATTTCACAAACCGAAAGCTAAAGGTGGTCAGTGTAAAGAAAAGAAAGATCGTAATAGCTATTTTCCCCCTTATCTTGAAATATTCACTATAATTGCCAATAGGCACTGAAATATTTGGACTGTTGAATACTTTTTATGGTTTGAACGCGTTGATAGTTCTAAGACTGATGTAACTTAACAAATGAATTCTAAACATTCTATTATTAAACATAACCAAAAGAAAAGAGTGTAAGAAAATATTACTCACCAAAACTGACTAAAAATCCAGATTGTTTGAATAGTCTTTTTCTTTTAAATCTCTGCTTGGTCTCAGCTGGAGAAACAAAAAAAAAGTCAAATAGCTGATGAAAAACTGAGACCTGGTGGTTATTGAGTCTAATCGAAATATTTCCCCTAAAATCCAGACTATACCTGTGAATCAGCATGGCCGAGGACAGACTGGGGTTTTGGATGGGCCTTCATAAACACAGGGAAATACAAACACGAGGTCCAACACAATCCAACTTGCTTCTGAATCAAAAAGAAGCTTTCTATTATTTCACAGTGAAAACTTATTTCTTTAACAATAGCCAATGAAATCCAAAAGAGAGCAAATTGATGTGCAAAATGTACAACCAAATGTAGTTATTAAACATTTCTGAATTCTAGATGAGTTTACTACTCTTACTGATGGCGATTTCAATTTATTCTGAGTAATTCCAAAATTGTGATTCATCCTTCCTCTCCTTCTAGTCTTCATGAACAGTTTTCTGGTCATGAAGAAAATTTCAGGACACACAAATATCTGTTGACATATATTTTTCTCAGTAATTCCATTTGCTCTAAGAGGGGATACTTTAGAAGAAAGGCTAAGACAGAATGAAGAAAGATATCCATTTATAGGCTAAAAATCATTTAACACATAATCCTAAGAAAGTAAGGATCTCTCTGCAACAAGTTAACCAATAAAAAAGCAAATAGATGAACAAAATAACTGTAATACATCCAAAATCTATAATGGGTGTCTCAACCAGTACCACTTCTTCTGTCAGCCTAAAATCCTGGTATTTCGCAGTTGCTATGATACTCCAACTGAATAAACTTGTTTTTTCTTTCTCACTACTTCAATTGTTCACTATGAAAATGCTTGCATTTTACACAGAAACAAAATACTTCAACTGCAAACTTTTTTCCAACAGCAGCCAGTAGATAACAAGATCATATATGGATAATAAAACTTTTTTTTCATTTTTAAGTATTTATTTTTATACACTCATGCCATAAAAGAGCTTGCTATGACTGACCTGCAACCAGTATGCCAGTTTTTCCTGAAATACTTACATATCCTAATAGTCTGTGTTTGAAATATATAAAGAACACAACAGATATTAGCTTCTCTAAGTAATTCTAGTTTAAGGAAAAAAGCTGTGACACATTAAAAAAAGCAGATTTTATATTACACTTCACTATCTTGCAACAAAACTCTACTTCTTCAAGATTAAGAATTCTATTCCTTATCATAAATAACACTGCAAATGTTCCAGTAATACATATGGGTCTCAAGTTATCTAGATTTGGGAACTACAGGTGGTTTTTTATGATCTGCGATAAGATATAATGTACTACACGAGATAAGTCTTCTTTCTCAAATATGCCCAACCTCCACCCCCCCCCTTTTTTCCCCCACAAGGCTTAAAACTTTACATATTAGGAACTTACTCTATATGGCTGAAATAAAAAGAGTATTTTTAGCCATCAGTTATAATATTTTAACAACCCTAACATACAGATAACAATATACACAGAAGTCATATTGAACAGAAACGTTTCTAGTGATAAACATACTGTAATTCTGGAGTTATACTGTTATCACAGAATGGTAGGGGTTGGAAGGACCTCTGGAGATCATCTAGTCCAACCCCCTGCTAGAGCAGGTTGCACAGGATTGCGTCAAGGTGGGTTTTGAGTATCTCCTCATGGTCAGAAGAAACATCCTGTGTTCCAGTTTGCGTCCATTGCCCCTTGTCCTGTCGTTGGGCACCACTGAAAAGAGTCCTGGCCCCATCCTCTTGACACCCACCCTTTAGATATTGGTAAGCATTGATAAGATCCCATCTCAGTCTTCTCCTTTCCAGGCTAAACAGACCCACATCCCTCAGCCTTTCCTCTTAAGAGAGATGCTCCAGTCCCCTAATCACCTTCATAGCCCTCTGCTGGACTCCTTCCAGTAGTTCACAGATTAGTAGTTCACAGTAGTTACCAGATTTTACAAAGGAAAGTTGTTTGAAAACAATCTCTATTCAGCAAGCCTTCAACAACAGCCATTGTTGTAGATGCTGCCTCATCCGTGTATGCCCTCTGAAGTTCATATCAGAATTACAAAGCAGCTGCCAAAAGAAAATCAGAGTCCTTACACAAAAGATACTATGAGAAGCCTCACATAAAATTCAACAAAGAAATCTCTGTTTGACTGAGATTTGCAATTTTAAGCAAGGGCAAAGAATAAGCTCTCCTCAGTCCACAGAAAATGCAAGATAATCATACAATATGCTTGAGATTTTTATCACTGTAACTGGTCCCCCAGTAGAGTTTGAGAGAGGAATATAAGAGGGATATATTGCAACAGTAACATTTATCAAAATCAATTCCAAAGTTTTCTTGGCACTGTCTGTTGACCTTCAGCATAGCTTTGTACTTATTATTAGCAAGAAGAGGACAAGAAAACCGCTTTTCTTGCAGCCATAAGCCTACTGTCCTTGGCAAATTATAGACTATTAATTAATTCCATCAGCACTGCAGTGAAGTAATTTTTCCCTCAAAACTCAGGAAAAAAAATTATGAATTGAGGCTAAGAGCTCAATCTAATCCTATAAACTGCTTGACTACTTGATTGGGCACATACAGAAGTCAGTTGTTCACTCAAGTACCCGATGAGTCACTGGTAGAGACATGATTATATGTAAAAGTTCTGAATTCTCAGATTTCTTTACTTTCTTCTAGGCAATGCTGCCACCTTCTTTGAAGTACAGCCAAAACAGGCTTCAAAAGCATTCCAGCATTCAAAATAGGCATGGCAAAGAAAAACAACTCCAGCCTGAAATAGTAATTTTTGCTGTAGAAAACTTGATAAAGATATTGAAGATCCTAAAAATACATTGAGGAAGCATATTTTTTCTTCTATATGCTTTAATCATTCACTGGTTCTGGCAGGAATCAAAACTTAGTTTGAAGTCCAAGGAGTTTTGCTCCTACCTTTGCTGCAGATTCCATTTTACTTCTGTATCAGATCGACAAAGACACAAGCCATCACCAGCCAGTGATTATGACAACACGCTCATCAAAATTTGTAAAATGCTAAAAAGAATGTACAAAACACTAGTCTTACCATTTAAAAAGGGACAGTCCTTCTTGTCTCACCATGATACCACAACTTAGGGTACTGTGGTCCTCTACCACATTATATTAATCTGCATGGAGGAACAGCCAGCAGCATAAACTTTGGTACTACTCTTGGAGGATGACTGTTCCCTTAGAACATGCTGATCCACAAAACTATTTTAACTGCTATTCTTTCACAGAAAGGAAAGACAAAAGGATCAAAGTACCTTTCAACTTTACACATTAACAGCGACTTGGAAACACCCTCCTACTCAAGTACAAACATTCACTTACATGTTCTCTTGATCATTTATCAAGAGCAGAACAAATCTTACTGTCTTTATGTTAAATGGGAAAAACAAAAGCCAAGCTGTTTGTGAAAGAGAAGAGTCCAACCAACAGTCTCCTAAACGAGGACAAATCCCAGCTGTTGAACGCAATTTGGAATATACCTGCTAAATGAGATACAAACTCACACAAGTTATGTGACTTACTCGGACACTTAGGCTAAGGAGTCTAGACATGGTAAGACCAAAAAAAAAAAAAACTGAACTGGGGCAGTAAGTTTTTCACTTAGCTCTGTGTTGCCTGAGAAAGATTCATTGAAGAAGGTGGAGGTTTTCAAGACCTTAGTTTTGGCTCTTAGGTACGTATGTGCTTCATATATGCATATCACCAGTACAGGCCAACAGATTCCTAGCAGCTGTTTTTCAGAATGTTTCCAGGTCCCCATTCCTGTGCACGTTATCTCCCTTCTGCAGTTTGGTTTTCATAAGGACATTTCAACCAGGGCGTTAACTAGGTGTTCTGGTGTACTCTATGATGGGAATGGGCAGATCTAGATCCAAAGACTCACCACTGAGCATCCCCATGGGTATTCCAGGCACAAAATTGGTTCTTAGCTCCCTGTTCTTAAAAGGGACAAAGTTATCTCTATATCATAACAGCATTGTGAGGGAAACAGCATCATGCGCTGTGCGTTGCTTCACTAATACGGTACCAAGTATCAGAAGTTAATAGGTAACTTACTCCTGTAATAGTGCAATTACTTTGCAAGCACCGTTACTACAGTGTCAGAACACAAAAGATGCTTTGAAACACTGAGGAACAACATCATGCCTCCCCTTTTGTGTATTCCCCATTCTCACTGGTTTATGACTATCTACAACTCCGAGAACACTTTAAAAGCAATAAGATAGATTGCCATGAATTTTTTAGTATTTTGAAAAGTTTAGAAAGGTTCCCTGAATCACTATTTGTAAAGTGAAAGGCTATATTACTAAGTGATACTAGCTTTCCTATCATAGAATATAATACAGTCTTTAATTTAGAGTAGCTACTTTTTACATTATAAAGGAGTTAAGCCATGTGTGTAAAGGCACGCAAGTAGCTGATGCCTACAAAAATAATCTATTCTCCACTGCCAACTGTAATACCAAGAAATCAGAAATTTCAATGAGTTGTAGCAAATCTATCATTGCGACGTTGCTTTTACTGTTGAGACGCTTAATTGAAATACTGCCTTAGAATTTGAACTTTATTAATAAAGCAAACAAAATCCAACGAAAATAATAGCGGCATGATAGATTACCAAGAGCAACAGTTCACAGAAAGTTAAAATGAGAACTGTGAGCATTGAAATATCAAATAAAAGTATAAAATGTTATAAACATTAAAACCATACTTATTTCAGAGCTGTACATTTAGATGATGTGTAACATAATATTCTTATGCTCTATTTATAAAAAAAAGTATTCCAATTTAATTTAAGAATCTTTTTCCACACCTATTAGCAGGTGTTATAACAGCCAGCTGGAATCCATACAATTTAATTTTCATTTTATCTTTCTACATCTGTCTTTTTATGCTTCAGTATTTTCCCTTTTATGCTTTTTTAATGTTATATCTTATAATTTGAGAACTTTTTCTTTTAGTTTATCCATTATATTCAACATAATAGGTCATAGACCAGGAAAAATTCCCACATACCTAAAACTGCTATGCCTGCTTTCCAACACACAAAGAAAATATTAACTTTTCAAGCAACAATTTCATACAGCTCTATTTTCCAGTAGAGAATTAGTTATAAGGTTGATTCTGCTAATACACTTTTGCTGAGAGTAATTTGAATAGTTATTTTAATTGCAACGATTTCTACTTAATAAAATTCAATAGTAGCAAACACAAATCAAGTTCTTAAGAGACAAGCACATGATAAAGGATCACCTGTAAGATGCGAGGAAGAAATGAGCTGCTGTTACAGTCAGGTCTACGCAGGACAACTTGCTGACCTCTCCACTGATGGCTGGTAACATGCCATGGTTTTCGAGGTACCCGAATAAGTGCACCTGATGCATAATGAGTAAAACAGCAGCTGGCACTTAAGTGTGTACAGTGTGAAATGGATATTCCAGGCTACAGAGAGAGCAGCAGTCATCAGGACACTCACCAAGGTGTCTCACACATATGAACTCTAGTATGGGTGAGTGAGGCATAATGGCACCTAAGCAGCTGAGTTCGTTAGAGAACAACAATGTTATTTGTACTACCCCACACTTCAGATCCAAGGATAACAGAAATCTTCGTAATTAAAACTACATCAGATGTTGCAAAAGGCAAAGAAGAGCCTAAAAAAGGTATCTAGAATACAGGAGATAGTAGCATGGTTGCTATAAATTAAAATTAAGTCATAGATTCTGAAAGCTTAAGATAGAACAGAAGAAGAAGAAAGAAAAAAGAAAACCAGGCACTCAAGTAGTTTCTCTAGAGCTAGGGTAAGCCCAGACAATAACAGACCGTGTTGAACCAGACAGACAGGCCTTCTAGGTTTCTTTATGTTCTGAGAGGAATATAAGAAGTGTTTCTTCAGCATTTCTGATGGAGCTAACCCTATCATCATAAATACTTTTTACATGGGATGAAGATGAAGCACGTAGAGTCCAGTTGTAAAACTAACAAGCACAATGTCACTGATGTTAATGTTACTTGTAACCTTTTGCTTTAAATTCTCTAACCTGAATGAACCTTAAATCCTATTTTATAAACTTCTCTTACTATAAACCTTGTATTTTGCAGACAGATGAGATCAGCAACACTGGACAACTTATCTTTTCATAGTGGAAGAGAGTTCAGAAAAGGTGCCCTGTCACTCTGAGGGATGTAGAAGCAACCAGAACATCCCAAAATGTGCTTTAGGCCAAGCTGCAGATAAGAGTGATGATGCTAATGCTGCTATTATGATGAGGAATTGCGAATAGCACATGCCTACAAAAAGTCTGCCCAGGTAAATCCTCAAAATATTATTGCTCACTTAAGATGCACAATGTTTACCGTACGATTTAAACTCCATTAATAATTGTATTGCATTCACCTCTATTTTAGCAACTCTTTTTCCCTTCTGTAACTCTCTGTATTTTGTGTGCCCTCACTTAAGCTCCTTTACTATAAATCAGGTTAAAAAAAATAAATCAGAGAATCATAGAATCATTTAGGTTGAAGAAGACCTTTAAGATTATCAAGTACAACTGTTGGGGTTTGGCGTTTTTTGTTTCAGCCGTGGTAAAGCCACCCAGCGATGAGTTAACATCAGCTGTTGTTCTAGGTTGTTTCATTATCTCTCTCTGGGAGATGGATCATCCAACACATTAAATATTTGGGAACGACAAGCATGAACGGGACAGGAACAAAACAGCAGGTGACTCCATTGTTGCCAGTGTTCTCCAAAGCAAAGTCCAGGTAAACAAAGCGATGAGCTCCGTATGTTCATCACTTGATCCCTCTCAACTTTCTAGTTTTCTCACTGAAACAACAGGATTCTCCTTGCTGTTGTTTGAGTTCCAGAAATGATTGATTACCCTTTAAAAATGTTACTATAGAATATAAAAACAACATAGAAGAAAGTTTTATTGTTTCATTCTTCTCACAAGTTTTTATTTGCTCTAACCTGTACTTAGCAATTAAATACTTAACTTTCTTCTGATCCATCAATTCAAAAACGGAGGTGAGAAGTAGAGCTCCTTGATTTCACTGCTAATTTGCGAGGCCTGACAAAGCAAAAATCATTCCTCTGGAGGCAGGGATAAAAATATAACCTGCTTCCTGATTATTTGGCAGGACTGACAACTACTACTGTTTCTGAAAGATCTCTGTCTGTCAGTTCTTGAAAATCTCTACAGCCTTTGTTAAGCAAGTGAAAAATCTCTCTTTGTGGGGAAACAATTATCCTACTATCAACATGAATAAAGATACATAGTGGCCAAATTTGCTTGATCATTCTTCTTTTTCTACCTCTGGGGAGAACTGATTGCTGTCAGTTTATACCTTCTGAATAACTGAAGAATTCAGAGGACTTGCTAAATTAGAACTATTTTATGTTCTGCTTTTGCCATTCACCGAGCCAGTTCTACGACGACTAACAGACATGGTGGTTTCTTTACCAAACTGAAATTTTTCCCTTCAGGGCGTTTACAAACTGAATGTTTGTCATTTTTCCTTTGGAATCTTTTTTTGTTTGCAAAGTGAGGCTTACGGACCTGTAATTCCCCAGGGCCCCAGAGTCGTAATTTATCTTTTCTCATCTTCACTCTTCCAACACCCTCCTTTTGTCCTGTAAAACCTCTCAGAGATAATCGCTAATGGCCCAGACATTATTTCAGTTAAAAGTTATGTTCCATAAGAAGAATGTCATCAGGCCCTGCCTATGTAAAACCTGACTTACATAACACTGAACTCGATTGTTCTCTATTCTGCTTGGTAGTTACACTTGTTAAAAAGCCCTTTGTGGTGTGACAGTGAGAACACACGTGCATCCCCAGTGGCAAGGAATACGCTACAGGACAGCACACTGGAAACCCAGTCACCTGATTCACATTCTGCCATACTATTTGATTCTGGGGGTTTTGGATAGCTTTAATAAGGTATTGATTCATGACGATGGACCACTTCATCCCTGACAGCATGAGAGCAAATTTTGACTCTGCAAGTCCGATCAGAGACCAGTGACTGGGTTGGGGTTGATTTTTTTTTGGTGTGTGTCTTTTTGCCCCTGCAGTACATGCCGCTGAAAACATCAGGCAGCTTACTGAGGCCTGTACAGGACTGCCAGCAATTAGAAATAAGAACATCTAACTGCAAGTAATATTATCTACAATTGTAACACATCAACAGAAAGTAGAGCCTTGTTATTTTCCCAGTCACTTACATTTTGAATTATGAAGTGTTTGTATAAGGATGGTTAAAATGAATGTATTTTTTCACTTGTATGCCCTCCTGTTTATATGATTCTTAAGGCTTCCTAGTTTTCACTCATTTGAAATAGAATGATTATAAGATTTCATTTCAGGCTTGCTTTCTCTTTCTTTTCATTGGTCTCTAATTGTTATAGTGCCACCAGCACAGAAAATAAAAAATGTGGTTTGGATTTTTTTTTTAAAGACCTTCTCTTTACCAGCCAACTATTTTTTCTTTTGGCATTAAATCTTTAAGGACATGTTTCGTCTCCATTGTTTTCCAGTAAATGCTTCAACATTTCCAGCACAGCTATTAGGAGGTTTTGTTCACATGAATTGCTAATGTTTAACTGTTGTCTTTCAAGGCTTTCCAAAGCAACCCAAACTGGCCTTGGGGTGTATTACGATGAAAGTAATGGTGAAACTGAGAAAGAATTGTATGTAGGGGGAATATTAAAACAACATCAGAGCTTTGGCCAAATCCCTTTAGGGCAGCCTGCCTTAATTCATAGCTATTGAGCAAGCACAGATGTGGCAAAGCAGATTGTTAGAGACAAGAAAATTTGGAAATGGAAGTTCAAGAAGCTTTACATACATGGATGCCAGGCTACAAAAGCAAAGACAATTTCAGCATGTCCCCATTGCAACAGTATCTTTCTATCTTGCTGAGAAGTAGAACAGGCTGCAATAAAGGAAGAAAGGTCAGAGAGAGCAGCCTTATACTGACTCTAATGTGAAGAACACAAATCTTGACGAGAATTCAAGCCTCTAACTCTCTCTATTCCTCACACGCTAGATCATCTGGAAGGAACAGAATAAATAACCAACAGGGAAAGGTTAATAATAGGTTTCAAAACCCCATGAAGTCAAAATCAAAAGTCAAGCGAAGCAGACATAAAAACAGAGGGAAAGGCAAGCACATTCAGGAACTGGTGTAACAGTAGTGTACTACTGAAGCTGATGCAGGCAAGGAAATACAACTTCATTGCTATCTGAAATAGTACATTCACTTCAGGACTGTTTTATCATTCAAATGAATACGAACATACAGAAACAAGGCATGTCTGTGGACATTTGCTGTCAAAGAAAAGCATGATTCCTTGATATTAATGCATTCATCTATGCTAGGTAACATAATGTTCCATGATCACATAATGAAAGAGTATTTAGAAGCGGCACAGGGAAAAGGGCAGAATACAAGTAGCTGATAGAACCTTAAATGAGGAGAAAATTCTCTGCTGGCAGAAATTGGCACTGTGCCTGGTACATCAATGAAGCTGAATCAATCTATAAAGAACTTGATCTTGAATAACCCAATTTTAAGTGTGCTAAAAAGTCTATGGGGCTTAACAGCCTTCTACATATTTTATTAATAAATGAAAAATACCAGAAATCTGGAATAAAAAGAGCAAAATATGTCAGCACAGGCAAAATATGACGGCCTCGAAAATAAATTTTAAAGGTACCACATTATCAATTTTAATACAATGTATACACACAAAGATCCACCACTTAACACATGGCAGTGCCTCAGCCTTAGACAATATTTGGCGTTCTGAATTTCATGGCAAAGAGTAGAAAAAAACCTGATAGATTTGAAACTTAGCAAAACATAATTTTCATTTTTGAGAAACTGAATAAAAAGTAGTTCTTTCTGAAAAGATTGCTTTATTTTTTCTTTTTTAAAGACATTTTTCATGGTGGGGTGGGGGTGGAAAAGAACATGTTCTGTTGCTAAATGCTGAGCTGTGAATAACCATATCTCTTCCTGCCTTGACAACTACACAGAATTCAAACGAGTCTTCTGTCTTCTCAGGCCACTGAGTAGATCTGATACTCAAGCAAATACATTTAGGCTGTCTGCCTTCTTATGATTTTTGGTAGGCGGGTCTGTTGGTTTCCTAATCAAGTGCAGAATGGGAAAGAAAAAGGGATATGGAGAAAAAGGAAAAAGAAAGGAAGGAACATGAAAGAAGGGTTACAGGGATTCACGTATGTGTGGAAGACTATCATGAGACAGAGGCGGTGGTCAGACACTTCTACATGTAGAACTATAGAACAAGTTGCATAAATATTGCAATAAAATAATAAGTAGCACAAGCAAACTATACAGGTTCTGGAAAGAAAGGCAGACAATCCATACCCACATGATCTTCTGCAGGAGGAACTCTAACATGATGCGCAAAGAGATCACAGGATAACCACAACAGGACCTCAGAAGGGACAAAGAGTGCAACAGGTATTCTTTCCAGTCTTCCTTTCACCAGGAAGATAACTTCCAATGCACCAACTTTAATCCAGTAATTTCTAATCCTGTTCATTTTTTACTTTTACAACACAACCTAAAAAAAAAAAATTACTGGATTAAATCATCTTCTAATTGACCTCAGAATGCAAGCTGGCTCTTCTTTGACACTTCTCTTCAATACCTTTTTTTTCAGCTGATTGGAATATTTAACAAATCTTCATTTACTTCCCACAAACAAACCACAACAGGTAGGTCCACAAGGCACAATTACTTTAGCATTATCCTCCACTTGTGCAAATTAACTCACAGAAAAGCATCCAAACAGTTGCTGCAACTTATTACCAGCATTATAACTGTCATCTTTTATGTTATTTTAAAATGGATAAAGAACACCAACCAAAATCTTTCTTCCTATTGTCTTCATATTAACAGGTGTCCAAACTTGCCAATTACTTGTAAGCAAAGTTAAATGAGATTTTAGTGTAAGCAAAGCAAGTTTCAAAAACCTCCCCAGAAAGCTGAGGCTGACCTATGAGGTACTGGAAAAATAACAGTAATACAGTAGGTGAGAGGAAAGATCACTATAGTACAGCTACTGACTGAAAACTTTAATGAGCAAAATTTTATGGTCAGTGACATGGTTGAGGTCAGGCTCGACTTAAAATCTATTAAACCGATCTCTTACAGATCATTACCAAAATTTCATCCCATACTGCTGTTCATTACATAGTAGCACCCTTTTCAAGGAGGCTTTCAATTTATATGTTGAGCATTACTGTCAATTTATACGTTGAGCCCTATAGACAACACTCGCAATTTAACGGTTCTCCCTTCTAAGGAGGAGCTAGTGGATTATACAGCCCTGTTATAATACTTATGGCACAAATACACAAACAAGTGTGGCATGCAACTGCTATCTAATGAACGGGAGCAAAACTGAGACAACAAATACAGCCATCTAAAATTCAGCTGTACAGACACAACTGCAAACAGTCAGGTTTTAAAAAATTAATTTAAAAGTAAAACTCCTTAATTCCAATGCCTCATATGCAAATTAGTGATCTCCATGCTCAAATTAATGATCTGTAAAGATTTCATAGCTCATTATCACCCACAGTCTTTGACACCCAAGGCAAACATAACCTTTCTCATAATACAAGTACAGGAGTCAGAATCTTCTGGATTGGAAGGGATCTTTAAACGTCATCTAGCCCAACACCCCTTCAGTCAGCAGGGACATCTTGCTTGAATGTAGTTTAACCAGATCTTACTCCCAAATTTATTTTTTTTTAAATTCCATATAGCATTCTGCACTTCTAAAACATTCCAACCTTGCCACATCTTATACCGAAACGGAGATTTACTCCTAACCAAATATAAATACAGCAGCATCAGTAAATGAAAGATCATCACACCTCTATTAACCCAGAATTATTTCTGCATTAAAAATGGTGTCTTTCTAATGATTACGCCAATGGACCTTATATGGATTCACACAAATATACTTTCAGACAAGAAGCCATACCAAAGGTTTTTTTTTAAAGAAATTAATGGGACTGGAAGAAATGCTCTCTTGGAGATTGAAAGCCTGTTAATAAGATACAAAGAGTTAACGGTCACGTTCCAGAGTGGTCAGCTATGCTGTCCAACAGAGGTTGGTCCTGAGACTAGATTTATTCAATATCTAATCAATTACCTGAAAGAAGTAGTAAACTGAAAAAGCTGCCCGGTGGAAAAGGACCTGGGGGTAGTAGTCAACAGCTGGTTGAACATGAGCCAGCAGTGTGCCCAGGTGGCCAAGAAGGCCAATGGCGTCCTGGCTTGTATCAGAAATAGTGTGGCCAGCAGGAGCAGGGAAGCGATGATCCCCTTGTATTTGGCACTGGTGAGGTTGCAACTTGAATAGTGTGTCCAGTTTTGGGTCCCTCACTACAAAAGCAACACTGAGGTGCTGGAGCACGTCCAGAGAAGGGCAACAAAGCTGGTGAAGGGTCTAGAACACAACTCCTATGAGGAACAGCTGAGGGAACTGGGGTTATTTAGCCTGGAGAAAAGGAGGCTCAGGGGAGACCTTACTGCTCTCTACAATTCCATGAAAGGAAGTTTTAGGGAGGTGAGGGTTGGTCTGTTCTCGCAAGTAACAAGCAATATGAGGAGAGGAAATGGCCTCAAGTTGCACCAGGGAAAGTTTAGGTGAGGTATTAGGAAAGAATTCTTCACCGTAAGGGTTGTAAAACACTGGAACAAGCTGCCGAGGGAAGTGGTGGAGTCACCACCCCTGGAGGTATTTAAAAGATGTAGATGTGGTGCTGAGGGACATGGTTGGACTCAATGATCTTAAAGGTCTTTTCCAACCTAAACAATTCTACGAAACTATGATTCTATGAAACTATGAAATATTTTTGAGTGGATAATCAAATGCCATTCAAATGATGAAAGACCTTACAAAACTGAGTAAGCAGACAAGAAGATGATATCATCATCTTCAGCAGTAAAGAATAAACTGAGCCACACGTCTGCAATGCTGGCCTCAGAACTAGCTGTTTCATTACAGGAGAGAGTTTTTGAATCACTTTTTAAGAGTTCTCGGAAATCATCAGCTCAGCGTTCAGCATCTGGCAAAGTCGCCAATGACATGTTGCACATCAAGATGATACCTATTAGGAAAAACAAAAACACTGTCATTTAGTTACCATACAAAAACTTGGTGAGCCCACATTATGAACACTGCATGTAGTTCTGTTTTTTGCATCTCTGGAAGAGTATACTGGAATCAGAAAAGGAGATCAAAGGTGTGGAGCAGCTGCTGTACAAGACTAATATGGCTGAGGCTCCTACGTTTGGAGAGAAAAAGCTGATGAGTGTTTACAAAATCATGAAGACAAGAGGCAATTTATGCACAGCCAGTGCTCACATACAAGATCTAGTGAGTCCTTGATAAAAGTAGTAGAGGACCAGATGAAAAGGGATAACAGAAGGTATTTCTTCATATAGCAAGCATTAGAACTTGGAGACACAAAAGCATGTGGAGACAGACACTATCGGCAGGTTGTTATATGAATTAGATTACAGGACAACAAGCACACAAAAACGATTAGTCAGTGACAGTCCCTCAAATATCCCTTACACAACAGTTGTTGATGCTGGCAGAGCGTGAGGGCAACAGAGCCCCTGTGTTACTTCTGGACACAAACACTGTGCTAGATGGATGAGCGGTTTGCTTAAGTAGGGCATTCTCAATCTGTCCATGTTAAACAAAAGTAGAAGCATTATGAGCATTAGCATCATTTCTTAGAATAACACAAAAGGTTCAGCATTTTTAGAAGATACCTTTTTGGCCTCAGAAGAGACCAAGAAATACATTAGAAATCAAAACCCTGTTTTGTGCAAGATGCAGCAGTGCCATTAGATTTTGGATTTCCTTCAAGGAGCTGCAAACCAGAAATTAAATGGGAAGATGCGAGTCTCAGAAAGTCTGATTTTCTTTACCACAGAAATTTCTTCATGACCAGAGCAATCTACGAACCAGCTCTGGTCTGAAAGATATTTCTACCCGCTGGTTTTCTCTTGAACCACTTCTGAGAGAAGCACCTCAGAGTGGTGCCAACATGACCATAGTTACCATGGTGTGAAGCCCAGCTCATAAATCCTGTCCATCACTACCTAACTGGAAACACTGTTAACAGGATTTTGTCTTGAACTCTGGTCAAAATTAGACACTTTGCTACTGTCTTGAACTCAGGATTCATAGCAACAAAACCTGCTTCTAAAAGTAGATTCTCAAAGAATGATTGCATATTGAAAGTGCAACGCTTTTAAAATACATCTGAAAGCACAACACTCATTTCGCCTCAGGCTAACAGTTATAGTACTCACGTGGAAAGCAGGAGAAACTGTATTCAGTTTCCTTACAGCCTTAGGGAAGTGTTTTAGAACATCTTTGTATATGCATACCTTCCTTCTAAGCAGTTCTCAAGATGCTCGCACAGGGCATAAGTAGCAAGGTGTTTGTAGCCAGCAGGGCTGGAGGGGTCCGGTTCCACACACAGCCAGTTCCAGGCAACAATGCAGCAGACGCACCCCAGGACACAGCTGAGGCCACCGGTTGCACTGGCCATCCCTCTGTGAAAACAGATTTAAGAAAGAGCAGAAACCAGTGGACAAAGTGAAGAAGAGAGAATAAAAAGAGGGAGAAACAGCAGAAGGAACACCAAGGTCATGGGAGGAGAAAGCACTGCGTGGCAGAGCAGGCCAATCCCCACCCCCAAGCCACAAAGGGACTGTGACCTGCAGAAGGCCACTGCTGGAGCAGGTACACCTTTGAGGAGGCTATGGTCCGTGGATAAGCCCACATCGGAGCACGTATTTCCTGAAGGAACTGCAGCCTGTTGAGAACCCACACTGGAGCAGGCACTCCCTGAAGGAACTGCAACCTGGAGGGGACCTGCAATGAAGCAGAAGGAGACAAGGAAGGAGCAGCAGAGAGAAACCCCTAGTCCTGACCACATCTGCCACCCCTGCATTGACCATTGCCTCCCCGAGTGGACAGTGATAATCTGCAGTGATAAGGGATGGGGGGAGCAGAGAAGCTTGGAGTGGAGATGGTCATGAGAGTGAAGTTGAGCCTGGGAAAGGGGGAGGAGAGATGTTTTCCTTAAGTGTGTGTTTGTTGAGTTTTTGTTTCTCAGTATTCAGTAATAAAATATTTATTTTAATTATCAATAAATGAATTTCCCCAAGCTGAGGCTGGTTCACCTGTGATGGTAATTAATAAGTGACCTTCCTGTCTTTGTCTCAACCCACAAGTTTTGTCACTCACCTTCTTTCTATTTCCCCCAACCGTGTCCTGCTGAGAGGGAGAGCGAGCAAGCAGGTACGTGTATGTTATATATTATTATATCCTTCTTACAGAGATGTTGGAAACACTCCTAACGACAGCAAGAGGATCCAGTTTATCTCCCAAAAGTAGAAGAATAAGATCAGCATAATGATAACATCTTTTACACAGGAGGTAGTGGTTGATTACCTTAAATGTCAGCTAGGACTTGAACAAAGAGTAGAGAAGCACAAGAATTCTGGAAGAATAATACAATAAATAAATAAAAATAAACCCAACTACTTCTTAAAGAATACTTGCTATCTCCTAGGTAATTTCATTGTTCGAAACCTACAAAATTCTGTGACCATGGAATTCCACAGATGTACTAAATTTTGTTTCAGAGCAGACCAAAAAATTATCTTAAGTGACTTAACATTCCTCATAGCAAATAATTTCTATTATTTCCTTGAATAAAGTTATATACATGCTTACAAGATCTCATATTAAATAGAAAGTTCTTTCCAATCTTCTGAGTAACAAATGAGTTTAATTACATTTTTCTCAGACAAAGGAAACACCACACAGAGGAAAAGTAAAACTTCTAAGCAAACTGAAGGATTACAGGGAATACAAAATGTTGTAACCATTTAAAAATTAGACAAGCATCTATCAGTACAAACAGGTATTCTAGGTGAAGAGAACGCTTCTATGCATCTTCCTAACAAGCAGGCAGATACTCTGTTTGCTCCTTTCTATTTCTCTCTCTGTGTCTTTGCGGCTTCTAAAGAGAAAGCAACTAAAAAAAACACCCAATGGTTGTAATTTGTTTGTGCAAGGACTAGTTTGTCTTCATTTAGGGAAACTCCTTTTAACGACAAAAAATTGCTTACACTACACCTAGTTTCACAATTCCACGGAAACTGTATGTCAGTAGAAACTCATTTGTAACTTAATTAACCTAAATTTCAGGATCACTCAGCTGGTTTCTTTGAAACAGGTGAAAAATACTGAATAAATTCTTTGAAAATGAGGATGATAAATCTCCATAAAATGTAAAGATCATCTTACCTTACTGTAAAAAGTCTGGAGATCATAAAGCATTGACTACTGTATCACAGCAGTGATTAATTGCATCTGGATTTTTAAGGGGAATCTACCTGTTATTGAATTAAGTGCTATCAGGGTTTATACAAAATTAGTTTTAGGATATTCATTCAATAATTTTAAAATGCATATGTTCAGACCATTGTGATTGGGGAATAAACTTAAGAATAATTAAAATGAATTGCTACCATTAAGAAACATTACTTAAAGAGTATTAAGAGAGAGGTTTTGTACAAACTTTGACTCCAAAGAATAGGAAAAGTTACCTTTCAGATTTTTATTTCCACAGGTCTTTCACCTTATGATAGCAGAAAAGATATTAGAATGGATTTGTGATACTTCAGCAAATTATATCTATATCGCTGAGGGAAATATGCCTAATATTCTAGAAACACTAGCAGGAAAGTGAGAGAGTCAATAGTTTGGCAAATTGGAAGTTAGAATCTGTTTTCTATTTCCCATTAGCTGGTCTTCTCAGAGTGTCTGTATTACGCATTTTGTTGCTGGGATTGAAGAGACCCTTTCAGCCTTTCTCTTTTCAATTTCAACACTAAATACTTGAATGGAAATATTAATTTTCAACCCACAAAATAAATCAATAAGAAAGATTAAATCACTTTGCCTTATTGAACTTGCTTTGGTAAATGGAAACTGTTTTTTTTCCACATTATCCAGAAACTGTCAGAGAAAGTAATGAAAATGAACTGGTCATGGAGCCATACATTCGACTGTATAAGCAATTTATCAGGTCCAAATCCAACCCATACATGTGTCTAGACAAGAGCAGCTGAGCTGCTACTGCGACTCTGCTTGAATTTACATTTCAATAAATTATGCTACCAAACGGCTCAAGACCACGCAGTATTCCTGAAACACCACCGAATTTGCTACTATTTCTGGTTCATTTATTTCAGATTATGTGTTTATACTATATATGCGGCAAAGCTTTTCAGTATTCCTGTGTACAGAAGGCAACGTTCCTCCCTTTTCCTCCACCCACATCAGCATGGAACTTTTGTGCAGGTTTCTAGAATGTGGCAGGAAACCACATTCTAGAAACTCTGCGCTGTTGCACTTGCTTCTGCACCTGCCGTAAAGTGAAGAGCTGAATATGTCCTCAGAGTCCACAGGATGAGCCTGCCTTCATCGCTCTGCCCACATAGATAAACCCTGCAGAGATGTCTCTTACAATCACAGTTTCGACACTATCTTTAGAGAGTGTTGTCCCAATAGAGGAAAAAACTATACACATATTTGGAGAAAGAATCATCAGCCAAGCACCCAAGAGGATTTGCAGAACTTCTGTTCGCAAAAGCATGACTTACACCAGCTTATATGGTAAGATTTTCCCTATCAGCTAAGTCAATTAGCCCGTTGCAAAGTCAAAGGAAGTGATGCAAAACACAGGCAACAGAAATGTCCGGGGTCAAAACTAAATTTTAGTTAATGTAACAGAATATACATAACTACAGAATATACATAACTTAAGTCACTCAATTCTTTTTTATTATTTAAAAACTTTAAAAATTATAGTACGATACTTGACAAAAAATATGAAGTGATTTGTGGTGTGTACAGATTTCATACATTTGATGGAAGCACAAGCGAGCACTTAGCAGTTTGGAGATAGGACCAAAGATAAAGAAAATACACCAAGGTATTATTTTATGGTATTTCCATTCAATAATAGGCATTGAACTTTCTTCTAGGATACTCTTTGATTTGGAAAACACAACACCAAAAAAAAAAGCATAAAACTAACAGCCATATAACTACTACATCTTATTCGACTGTGAAATGAAAATAAAATATGTAAGACTACCCAGACTGGGGTTAAAAGGGCTCTGACTTGTAAGTTTTATATTCAGAGCTTTCCTCAATACCGACAGCGGGTTTCCTGGAACACCTCGCTCTGTCTACCAAGCATGCCATTGAGAACAGCCAGCGCTTTTTCCCCTCTCTTCCCTTTATTTCCATGCTAAAAGCTAACAGCTTATCATTAACCTTTCTATTTCCCCCTGTCTTTCTGGCCTGTGCTTATGATTTCTGATGCCCTGTTTAAGTTGCTGAGAAGACTGCCTTCGGTAAGGGGGGCTGAGCTGATTTACTTTTGTGCTTGTTTTCCTTTCCCCAGCGTTCTCACTGCGGACACCACGTCCTGTTAAAGACTTCCAACCGAACCAAGGCTGAGGGCCAGGTGATGGGAATGACTGTAAGGTTGTCTTAGTGCATTCCACTTTTGTCCATTTATTTTCTGGGTAACCTGTGAAACGTTTGCATTTGCTGTTCCAGGTATCTAACAGTCATTTCGATAAATGTGTGTTTCATAACTGGATCCTGGAGGCTACCACCTGCTTTACGCCATTTCATCAGATTGGAGACTAGGAATAACTTCTTCACTGGGAGGGTGGTCAAGACCTGGAACAAGGTCCCCAGGGAGGTGGTCATGGTCCCAGTCATACGTTTGGACAACACTGGAATCATGAGTTGGACTCAATCATCCTCATGGGTTTCTTCCAACTCAGCATATTCCATGTTTCAACTGTCACAGGTTTATACAAGAAACAGGTAACAACTCCTTCCTTCCTCCTTTCAGGCGAATCAGATACAAAACAGCTGTACTGGAATCACTTCTAAGGTTCGAGCAATAACTGAACACAGGTAAGATGTTTGCTGTGCTGGCTGACACTGTCAACACCACAGCGGACTGGTTTAAATCACTTTTAAAGTGTTTCATTTCAGCTATTCACCCCTGCATCTTGAAGTTAACTCTGATGGATATCATGGGACAGGTTGCTGTGTAATAAGGCTATACAGAGAGCAATACCCCCGTCCAAAGGTGTTTAAGATGTTCTTAACATGCTTGAGGGTACACTTTGTTTACCCTCCAGCAGCTGAAATGTCAAGTTAGAAAAAAGAGATTATTACTTTTTTATTAGGTATTTAATATCTTACAGCACATCATTCTACTTCAAAGCAAAAAATCTAATTTAATCAATTTTTATGTTCAAATCCAAATATATTTCTTAGATTGCTTCTTCAGCCTCAGTCCATTACACATGCAAAAGAAATTTACTTTTCCTCTTTAAAGTTTGTTTTTTTTTTTTCCCCAGGAAATACAGTTGTGTTTATTATTTCTTTGGAAGGAAGTCATTATTGGCATTAAGACTTCCTTTTCGCTTGAGTAGAGGGACTCAAATCTGTACTACAGAGAATTCACTGGGGTTTTATAGTATCTCTTCCAGCTCTCATATTGCTTTCACAAACGTTATCTCTATCATTAAAGTCTGACAGTTTAAATAGACTCTTTCTGGTCCAGAGTTACCATGTATCTTATGCGAAATATACAGATACTGATCCTTTTCCATGGATATGTATTTTTTTTACCAGCCTATTATCTGTCAATGTTCATTTCCCCATATCTGTAAGTACAAATATTTAACTTTGCCAGCAGATATTGGTTTCATGGCACGGAATCTTATTTTCTCTTAGCAGGTTAAGACGTCGCGAATGTGTAAAATTACGTTTAATATTACACTTTTTTACTTCTGGCACATTTATTCTATTCATTTATTCTCCCTTCACACTGAACAGCAATTGGTTCAGTTGTATGTACTGCAGATCTTACAATTTTATTAAAAATCCCTTATTTCTTTTTCCGTGGAAGCTGAAATTTTTTTTTATAAAATGCATACACATTCATATAAGTTTAACACGCTAACTCATATACCTGTAAGAGCTATTGTGTTACATCTCCTTCCAGAACAACAAAAGTCAGAGTATTTCATTGGTACAGCAACAAAACCACACAACCAATTTTTAAAAGAACTATTCTATTTCAGGACTTTTGAAAAATACTAAACTTGAGAGCCTTTACCAAATGACCTGTTAGAACTACCTGGTCTTGCAGTTCAAGATTCAGTGAGTCTTCCTTTTCCCTGCAATCCTGTTCGATGCACCTATACCTGACAAACAAGAGGTTGGTTATCAGAGTATTTTAAATTGAATGAGGATCTTGCTTGTAACATGAAGATTAGAAGCACAGATAAGACACGAGTGTTTCTTCTGAACATATGATGCTCACTGCAGTAATATAATACGTACTGCAAAAAACCCCACACGAACAAACAGAAAAACCAGCCTGATTTTGACATTTGGATACCTGAACTGGGTGAAGTGGTGCTTTAACTTTTCTGTAGTCATATCACCCTCAGTCTTATTCCTCACAGAGCTTGCAGTCACTTCTTCAGGAGGAGACACCTGGTTTAGAAAGAACGTTCAAATAGCCCGTACGCATCTCTCTAAAAGCACATCAGTGCTACAGGACTACACAAAGCCATATTCCCCTCTCTGTTAAGCAAAGGCTTAACAACAAGGAGGAGTCAGAAGCTGTAAACTTCTTGCTGCTTACCCAAGTAAGCATCAGCTATGCAGCCGAGCAAAACTTCTAGCATATCAAAGGAAGTCTTGGGGGGGCTGGGGGCACAGAGCAGAAGATGGATTCTCCCGGTGATGCTCTCCCCATCAGCTGGAAGGGCCTTGTTGATGTACACGGTCCTACTGAGAACTGAAGCAGGTTAGCGATGGCTCAAGATATAACAAGTGATCAGTACCAACATGCCCATAGTGATACAAGTGAAGGATTAAACAAAACAGACATAGAAACCGTGTCTGGGCAATGCCAACAACCTTGCAGAATTTGCAATTACAAAGTTATGTAGTCCAGTAAAAAAAAAGAAAAACAAACCAAAAAAACCCACCAAACATCAGGCAAGGATCTTAGGCCATTGCTATTACCATTATGTGGCAAGTTCAACATTACTGTCACTGGAACTTGCAAAAAAATCCCCAAATATAGCCAGGGAGAAAAAAGATTTCAACAGCCCTCATTGCAACGCTGGCACAGATCCTGTGGCAAGCAAACTGTTCATCACAGATGACTTCAATGTGTTCCTTTGGCAGCTGACATCTGGTGTACAGCAATTGATCACCACAAAGCTGGCAAGATAAACAACAGCAAACTTATGTTGTTCAATAATTCGCTGGATTATAAGAAAGAGCTTGTACTCATCACCAGTCTGACAAGTCATGTTGTGTACATCAATATTTATAAGCAGGTGGATTTCACTGTGAGTGACTTTGTGTCTCAGATCGAGACATGGCACCATATAGTAAAATCTACAGGATAATTACCTACAATTCTAATCTTGACATGACTGTCAACATGAGTGGCTGTCACAAAAGTCTTGCCAAATTTAATTTGCCTAACTATGGAGAAAGCTCACCAACTGGAAAGAATTTTTACATAGGGAATCTATGTTGGGGTTTTGTTTGGGTTTTTTATTGTGTTGCATCTTTTTGGTTGTTTGTTTTACTAACAGACATCTCCACAGAGAGAACGTGCTGCTTAGAAAGATGCATGACATACTTTCCCAAAGAGATCAAACTGACTGGAAAAAAATGAAGTGTAAGGGATTTACAGTGGTGAATTCTGAAGCTGCAGTGTTGATTTCAAGAAGAGCTACTTTCAAGATAACATTTGACATTGATATAAAAAAGAAAAATGTCAATGTAATAATCACTCATCCTTATTAAAAGAAACAATGTCATCAAGAGTGTTATCACTAATGACATGTTGCAGACACGGGAGCTGCAGAAGGATGTAATGGAAATCATAGCTGAGCCTTAAGAAAACCAAAATCCAATGTGTTTGTCTACCCAAGTAATCTACGTACTGGAGAGTAAATTCTCTCCCTCACCTCCAAGCTCACTGCCATATAAACCATTTTATTTTTGTGGGTCAATAATATTTTTATATATAAATACGTACATGTATGTGTGTATCTTGGTTGCTTTAAATCCTGTTAAATGATTTGCTACATCTGAAATCTTCAGTGACTTGGTCAGCTTATTCTCAGTAATTTAACCAGTGTGCCTTTCCAAGCTTATTTTGTCACGCTATAAAAAAATACCACCTAAAAAAATTCTGTTCTGCTCTAAGTAGGAAGAATGCTGCAAAATAAAAGATTGCCATGGCAGGTTTAGTTTTGATCAATTCAGTTGTCTAAGTTTCAGCACAGTCTGCTCAGTTTACTAAATTCCTGTTATTATCACAGATCTACCCATAAAGAAAGCATTAACAAAAAATCTCTTCTATTACTTAAAGAAGTAACACGTATACCAAGTCATATAAATGATCTAAAAAATCTAAACTAAAAATATCTTTACTACAGTTATTCAATATCATGTATACCTGAAAGAGCTGCAGGAATAAAAAGATCTCCATGTAAAATACATTAATATATCATTACCCATGAGTTAGGTTAATTATCTCGCATTTTGCAATAGCCTTTTCATAATTCTGGAGAAAGTGTTATATAATAACAGATATAAAGTGATAAATTAGAATCTTTTAAACATTTTGTTTCAGTCTTTTCTTTACCCCCATCATATCTTTTCAAGAGAAAAGCAAAGCCCAGGATCCAAGGATTTGTTAAGTATCAAATTTCAGATTTAAAACATAGATGAGCCTTCTTAATTTCCAGTTTAAAAGGGAATGGCATGGCCACCTAGTTTAGAAAAGGCTAAACTTTCATGTTTTGTCAGACAAGTCTTTATTTATAGTCATAACCACTATTAAAGAAACCCTTTGTACAGAGAGCCACCAGTAAGATCTTTTAGAATTCCATAGTTCACATTAAAACATCATTCTCTTGCTATTCACTACACTTGTACCCCAGCGCTTTTCATCACAAAAAAGATTCCAAGAATTAACATGGAGCTATCTTATAAGTAAAAAGACAGGGTCAAATTTTCCTTTTTTTTTTTTTTTCCTGCAATAGTCATCAAGACAGTATGATGCAGAAGCAATGAAGCAAGTTTCAGGTACTTGGTAACACAAAAGCTTAATAAACAAATGCTGTTATAACAATTTCCTTCGTGTATCAAGATAAGTGTCTGAACCAGAGCATCTTCTAAAGAAAAGGGAAAAGAAAGCTGTAGAAAAGTTAGAAAGTAACTCAAAATAGTATATTCCACTTGAAACAGTCAACGAGTGGGGGAAAAAGCTAAAAAACCCCACTTCATTCACCAAGTGGCATTGATTACAGAATTTTTTTTCCCACCATTTCTGTAATCTCTAAGGCAAAGACCGTAGCATTGCCATATTCTTGTTTCAGTTAATGGATAGATTATGAAATAACTCCTCAGCTTCCAAAATCTGGATCGGACCTAAAGATATTTTCCAGTCAGATTACTGCAGGACACTCAAAATGTCCTAATAAAACACCTCAGCTGGTCAGGTAGTACATATCATTTTTTTAACAAGATTATCATATATTTTTTAATTATCCTTTTAATCTGGGGATGAAAGTAAGTGTTTAATAGTACTTTACAGACCCTGCTTACAGGAGACACCTCATTACTGAAGTGTCTTAGGTGATACACTCACAGTAAAATAATCTCAAGCAAGTAACTGTTGGGACAATAAATTACTGTCAGAACACTTGGTGAAACTTTATGTCACAATCCTCCTGTATGATTTCTCAATACAGGAATGCACGTTATCTTATCTGCAAATGCAAGGAACTGGAGACAAATATTTTTTTAAACCATCAATCAAAGGGAGGATTGGAAAACAGTTTAATAAAAGACGTGTATGAATCTCCTAGGTTTATCTTCCTGATGCTGTTACTGTTGAATGAAAAATGGGTATGAATTTTTTTTGTTAATCTTACAAAAACCAATTCAATTTGAAAACCATCTGAGATTTATTGAGCTTGCAAAAAAGGTATTCTCCAAACACAAAGAGAAATTCAGTAACAATGTCATAAAATTGCCCAAAGTGTACAAAGCAGCAACAGACGCAAGAAGGAACAAGGGTTTCATACAATATATGACACAGTCTGAAATCTCTCCTACTGGTCTGTATTAGCTGACTAGTTTCAATTCATTAACTTTGGTGAATTAATTAATTTTGGTGATTATAAAAAGTGACGTAGATTTCTGGCATATCCTCTCCCTCCCTCTTACAGAGTAGTTAAGAGTCACAAGTCAGACTTGCTTAGGTCTTTTTCAAGCCATACTAATTAACTACTGAACATTTTTTAAAAAGCCCCTTTATTGGGCCATGTTACAGCTGTATAAATGGTACTGGAAGTTTCTGTGCAGTGCATGTTGTTCTGACAACTCATTTAGCCACTGAAGCCTCGAGCACATCTGGTGAAATACTGTATTGTGTTGAGAAGTGTCGCACTGAAACACAGCCAGAATTAGCTGATTAAGCAAGGAGTATTCACACACATTCATGGTAAACTACATATAAATTACAGAGGAGATGTGAACCAATAGAGCAACCCTTACAGATCTGTGATTCCTTCTGCACCTGCAGGTCTGAACGTACAGAAGTCCACAACAACTCTAGCTGAAGTGCCACGTATGCACCTTTAAACAGCCAAGTCCCACGGAGAGCCAGATGTTATAGGGACAATTACCCGAACCCCTGAGGTTAGAGCATACCCAAAAGAGCTGACCAGGTGAAGGGCTTAGAGAGCAAATCCTATGAGGAACAGCTGAGGGAACCAAGGTTGTTTAGCCCTGAGAAAAGGAGGCTCATGCAAAATTTATCCTACTCTACAACTACCTGAAAGGAGGTTGTACAGAGGTGGAGGCCAGTTTGTTCTCCAAAGTAATGAGCGATGAGAAGAAAAGGCCTCAAGTTGTGCCAGGGGAGGTTTAGGCTGGATATTAGGAAAAAATTCTTCATCGAAAGGGTTGTCAAGCATTGGAACAGGCTGCCCAGGGAAGCGGTTGAGTCACCATCTCTGCAGGTTTTTAAAAGACATGTAGATGTGGTGGTGAGAGACATGGCTTAGTGGTGACCTGGCAGCGCTGGGTTAACAGTCAGACTTGATATTCTCAAAGGTCTCTTCCAACCAAAATGATTCATGGAAAGAGATGCTGTCATTTTGCCTTAATACCTCAGAAGCAAACTGTCTAATTCAGGAAATGGAGAAGACGCTACCTCAGCCAGTGGATATTTAAATTCATTGAACACACCTTGCTAGGAAATTTGCTAACTTTTTGTCCAAGTTGGCTCATTGTATAGCAAAGAATGCAAAATTC
>NW_010409996.1:56526-62934 GCF_000710305.1 Buceros rhinoceros silvestris | reverse complement strand
TGCTGTTATAAAAAGGGTATGGAAAAGGTGGCATAGGGCACACAGCAGGGAAACAAAGGTATTTTTAAGTGAAGACAGCTCTCTCCACTTTTCTTCAGCTTCTCGTCGAGAGGCAGTTTAATGTGAACCACCCACTGACTGGGCAAAAGCTTTAGCCACTAGATTTTTAAACAGTCAAGCAGTGCACATCATCTACTCCTCCTACATAGGAGTTTTACGGTTCATGACATGCGTCAAAGGTTATTACTGACATGAATTCTTAGGCATAGACTGGACATAGGTACAGACCTAATTAAGATGTCTAAATCTCAGTGTACAGTAGAAATGTTGAGAAACTCTATACAAACTTCAGTTCACGGCATTGGCTACTTTGAAGTTCATATCTCCATTCATAAATAAATGACACAGGACTGTTGAGTTTTAAGATCTTTTCCACGAACCAGGCATCAAAAATGTCAATGACAATTTAACTTGTATGTGTATGCAAGTCTTTCTGAAACAAGCAGTTAATAATCAGTGTACATTATGCTTAAAGAATCCATCCTTTTCTATTAGCAAGGAAAAAAAAGCAACTAACTTGTATTCATTATCAGAATATTGCACAGATAAAATTATAGCCAGCAGTCACTATGCAGTAATCTACATTTTGTAGGCAAAATGCATTAGGGAGATTTTCATACTTCACCTGCAACAACACATTAGATGTGGACATTTATGTTGCATCCAAATACATGTAAACCAGCAGAATAGAATTATGAGACAATCATGTAAAGCGTGTACTTGACATTTATCCTTCCCTAAAATAATTTATCTTGGTTTTATCTTCTTTATCTAAAACATTTGGAACAGTTTGTTGCATAAGGACACAGACTATAGAAATACTGATCTTATTTTTCAGATGTGTCTATCACGCATCACAAAATGAGAGACTTTATCTCACCAACCACAATGAACTTTGCTGCTTGGAGTGCTACAAAAGAATACGCGGTCTGATTTAAGTCAGGTTTTATGCCACAATAGCCACTCGAATTTTGATGTGGGTTTACCTCACAACCTGTCAGTCCATAGCTACTTTCAAAACTACTGTCCACCAGGTGATTGCAGACATCAAGATTAATTGTTCACAAGGAAAAGAATAACAAAGCAAACCAAGAGCCTAAAGAGAAGAAAAAAAGTAGTTTCTTTAAAACAATAGGTTTACCTTTCCTGGAAGAACAAACTTCTTTGAAAACGTGCCTCCCTTTCTAACATTTCTGGGTCAAAAGCGTGAAGAACATGGCAGAATGCCAGGAATGTCAGAGCACTGAAAATAACATGCCAATGATATCAAAGGAGGATGAATAATAATGCAAGAAAAGAGAAAGGTCATACACCTTGTCATAAGAATAAGCAAAGAATTGTAATACTTTCTATGAAGAGGAGCTGGGGTACCCAAGGAGAACGCAGTTATTACAGTGCACTAGTGCTTCTACAATTTAGCAGAAAACTTGGAATAATGATGTCAGTTTTCACCTGTCACAGAAAATTTGGACAATATGTCATTCACGATTTGAGAACTCACTCAGAAAAAGAAAACACTAGAAAAAAGGTTTCTCAGAAAAATTCCCTTGAAGTTAAGACAAAACCTCAAGCTCATATATCAGTTTTAAGAGAAGCAACACTACCCATCTCAGTGTCCTGAACTTAATTACACTTCAGAGAATACAGGTTCCTTAACCATACATGGGGGGAAATTATAAATATTAAAACCTCAAACCAATTTTGGCCAAACTAAAAAGTGACAATAAATGTACATATTCAAAGTGTTTTATCTTTTAAAACTAGTAAAGGAAAGTCTCGGGAGTTAAATGCTTTTTGTTTCTTCAGTGCCAACCCAGCAAGATATATCAATTTGGAAGCTCTTGCAGCATATAATTAATGTAGCGCTGTAGTTAATTTAGCTTGGAAATGGAAAATTGTATTATCCACAATCCTCTATTTCCATATAATCAAAATTCAGAAATACACAAAACATAAATAACATAAACCAGCCAACGAATTAAGATTTCCTTTGTCTGGTATTTTCTGGTGAAGTGATCTTGAATGTAGGTAAAATTTCAGTTGAAAATAGTGCCAGAAGTTTTTATATATACCGGTCTGTCTAAAGGAAAAAAGAAAAAAAGAAGAAAAAGGAGAAAGCCTGTTTACTCAACAGTAATTTTTAATCTTGGCAGAGTTAGAAAACCAGGCGTGTTTTCACACTCCACTCACCAGAAGAGCAGCCAGAGGGCTGGTTTTCTGGAAACTCACCATGTAAAGCCACGATCAGAAAAGGTTGCATCTGTAACACCATTCTATAAGCTAATTTCATAGACATCTTGGAAATCTTCCCTGAAATGCTGAAATTGAAAATCCGAAGTCAAAATAATATTTTAGATAAGAAATAAAATTAATGAGCCACTTTAACATTCAAAGACAGATTTATAGGAATTAATTGGAAAACAGAAGAAAAACTATTTGCCTACTGACAACATAAAGTATTCATTCATGAAGTAACAGCAATGTATTTCAAAACTAATTCACTTGTTTCTACAAAAGATAATGAAGACTTTAATGGAAAATGCCCTTTTCAGTTCTAATCATTTTTAATTTTATAATACTAAAGATATGAGAGAAAGCACTGTTATTCTGGTAATATTGTAATATTAGCTGTAACATACAGAGAGACTAAAATTAATTGACTAAGAATATGGTACAGCAAAAGAAACAGCTGAAAAATGCTCCCAGCACCTTCTGCCAAAATGCTATTCCAGCTATTTAGCAAATAAAGAATAACAGCTAATTACAATGAAGACAGCTAAATGTAACACTTCCCAAGCTGTAGCATTTTGTGCCTCAGCTAAACAGCAAGCAAGAAATCCAATATTTCTTTCTCCTTTCTTCTCCTGCTATACATGAAAGGGCCCACGTTCGCTGCAGTTTGTGATCACAACCTTAGCATCTTCTGAAGTCTATGTAATTTCTGAAGTGTAGGCAACGGGCAGAGGATTTAAACAACAGCATCCATACAGACGTGCACGGCTCCAAGGTGATGGCTACTCAAGGATACAACATTTTGAGTTTCCCTGCTGTTTGCAAGGTAACAGGACACCTTGAAAGCATGGCAAACCTTTTGCAAGAAAACCCCACTAGAAAAGAAGTTATGGCCCCACTTACCACACTGTCAGGGGCTCGCCTGGCTGCAGAGCAGCCTTCATCTCAATCACCTCTTCAGGCACAAGGCGACATGGGCAGGAGATAGCTACCAAGACCTGCACTCACTGTACCAACACTTTGGGGTTCCCCAGAGCACTGAGACAGCTTAGGGGAGGCTTGGCACCGGCCCCAGCCACCACCCTTGTATGGCATGGGCAACCAGATGAATTAAAAGGTCCCCGGAAGGACATTACAGCGATCCACGCCTGGTGCTGTGCTGCTCAGCTAACAGTGACAAAGAATTCAGGTGCTTTAAAAGGCTGTATCCATCTTCAGGGAACAGCACCTGAAGCAGCACAATCTGTCTTTCTCTCAAGTCTGTCCAAAAAGGTGCAGCAAAGCCGTAACATTTAGGTGACATTAAGGCAACATTTAGCTGGGAGAAGCTGGCTTTTTCCCTTTCCCAGTTGGCACCCTACAAACCTCATCTTCCTGCAGTCTCTTCCTTGGCACCGGTGCTTAGCTGTGTTGGCAAGACAGTCCAGAGCACTGCGACATCTCCTTCCTCTTCATGGGGTTGGGAGCCCTTCTCCACGGGCACCCCATCGTCAGCAGGCCTCTCTTGCACCCCACCAGACAAGAAGCAGTGCCTCAGTGTCCTCGTCTAAACTTAGGAGAGACTGTCCTTGGCACACCTCTGGAGGCTCGTTTCAGGCTGCAGTGTAATGATTCTCCCCGTTTCACACTACAGCCTAATCGATCTCAGCCTGCTTAAAATGGGTCGTTCTGACTGGAGACCGTGCTGTTGATCATCAAGATGTTATGCAGAATAAGCATCCTGGCAAAGTCTACTGCGTTAACGTCATTTATGCCTGTCATTTAAAGCCATGATCATGGAAAGAAGTACTTTGGGCAAGATATATTTTCCAGAGAGCCACAGCATTAATGGTGCTATTATCCCTTGCTTACTTGCACAAGTCCTTGAGCTGCAGTCCTTCAAGAGCCAGCCACCGAAGCTCCTTTTGGAGGAAGCTGAACGCTGGGTGGCATCCACTTTCTGAGAGCTAGCTTCAGCCTGCGTGGCATGGGCAAAGGGCACGTTCAACCCTGCCTCAGAATAACTCCATCTCAAAACCATTAAGGCAACCCTCAAACAAGAACCACAATCTGCATGATGAAAAAAATGTATTTGACTGTATGAAACAATGCCACCTAGTGAACCCCGCCAAGGCGACCTGAAATACGCCTCCAGTTTAATAATCTTTCCTGTTCCTCCTTCCTTTCAGCTATAGTCTCCAAGAATTTCAAATGTCCTTGCTGGGAAAGGACAAGAATATATTCCAGGCGGCACTTTTACTCCTGTTGCTACAGTCTAGTCCAATCTTCTTATAAGAGAAGACTACACATAAAGGGGGAAAGAGAATAAAAAAGTGGAAGATAAAAAGAAATGTGCCTGTAACTCAGCTACGGTTCTTTTTCTGGAAAGTCACAGTTGCAGCTGACAGCACAGACTCTAATAACTATTCTAGAAGCTTTACCTCCTAGTCCTGGTGAAATATTTGGTGGTTTTCCCCATTTCAGCCTTTGAAACAAAATTCTGCATTAGCAGTATCAAGGACTCGATACCAATTGACTTTCTTTTCCTACCCACAGTTGTTACACCAAATTCTTGTAAACAGCAAATATCTATGTGTCTTGGAAGGAAAGCAAACAAACAACTCTATCGGGGTGGAACCAGGTTACCTAAAGAAGAAAAAGGTGTTTTGCACAGATGTAACAAGACTCTTTTCTCCCTTCCTCCCTTTCTCTCCGTCTTCCCAGGGCACAAGGGGTATGAGAATTAAGAGACAAAGCGGGTATTAAAAACTCCTTGAGGATCTGAGAGAAAATGTTGAGCACACCTAATAAGGAGGTATTCAATAAGAGATATTTTGCTCTTTATTCTACTGTAATTATCACTTTTGTAATCAAAGACTTAAATGTGTTAATTAACCTTGATTTCATCCTTCAGTGTCTTCATTATTTATCCTGTATTTAAGTTAATCTAAAAAAATTAATACTTATCTGGAAGGAAAATTCTAGTGAAGTAATGCCTACATCAAATCCTGCAGGCTTTTATATCCCAAGATCATTCTGAAACTTCAAGTCTTTTCAGCTATATGGGTGACTTCTCCTTCCCCACAAAACCAAATACTAAAGCCCCACCAGTCCTCCCCCTTGCCCACGCCAACCTCTGTCCAGGAGAAACACACGGTGTTCGTCAGTGTTCCCTCTAAGCAGCGGTAAGCAGAGGCTGCCATTTCAAACGAATCCAGACTTCTATAATCCAAACTACACAGCTCTTTTTTTCTACTTGCTTTTAAGGAGATGTATATAGGGACTGAAATCGCGCTAATGCAGAGCGGCGAAGGAGGACCGGTATGCCAGATGATTGAAGTGATGTGCACATGTATGCAGAAGCAAAGACATAATGCTTTGTTAGTTTGAGTTGTTCATCTGAGCAGCTTGACTGTTGTCATTGCACTCTAGTTCATGGCAGAAGTTAAATGAATTAGGAAAAAATGGTGAAGATATTTATTCTCAGGCCTCTTCTGGATGAAGAATTTGGGAAGGGAATTAAAAGTCCCCCCCTCCGTTTAAAAGAAAGGAAACTTTGGTCTCAGAGTACCTTTCTAAAGCTAAATAATGTAGATACGATGTATAATTAAAAACATCTCTTGGAAAACACGACTTTACTAGAGCTCTGTTAAAACAAGATCCATGCCTGTGGGAAATGATTCCACTGAGGGGCTATTTCCGGGAGCAGTGCTACGGGTGACCTCTGGCAATCAGAGAAAAGCATACAAGAAAATTTTTCTCTTATCTATTGAGTCATAAAAAAGCTGGAGAACGTTAAGATGGTTAAAAAGGGAAGAACTTTCTGTATACGCCCTCTGCCCCAACCTTGTCTAGATCTCATTCCCACTTGTGACACTTGAAAGTCAGTCATGAAAAAGTGTTTATGAAACTCTTCAACTAGTTTAAATGTAAGAAATGATTCTTCACCCTACTCTTGCCCTTTGTTGCCTTAATCTTCCTTCTAATACAAAATTTATCAGATTTGGGATTTTGTTGATCTCTGCAGAATATTATCTGTATCATTTATATTTCTCTAGTAAGCTCATGCCTTTATTCTGGGTGTTTATTTTCATATCTACAGTGAGCTTTACAAGGCATATTTCTTTTCTGCTGTTC
>NW_010409996.1:53213-56399 GCF_000710305.1 Buceros rhinoceros silvestris | reverse complement strand
CTAAAGAATCTCTTTATTTTTTTAATATGGTAGTTTTATAAATACCTGAAGCGCTATAACAAGGTAATTTTCCAGAACAATAGAGACAGTAATAATCTTTCATAGCTTTCTTAAAATAACTTAGCTATCCAATGAGTGAATACTGTGAGAAGGGAGGGAGAGATTAAGTATATTAGATACTCTAATACTGTGTATATTCTATGCATCTCAAAAGGCAGAGCTTTCTATCTAAAAGATCTATCTTTATTAAAAGATACAGGTAGTACATACCTGTAGCGTTAAGGTGACTATTTTCAAATAAATGACAACAATGCTAAGATACTTTGTGCTGACATTTTTGGGGTCATGAGGTAGCCACATTAAAAAAAAAAGTACATTTTAAAAATTTACTGCCCCTGACTTGTGACTCAGCAGCGTGTGAATCTGTGGAATTAGATTTCTGTTTTCATTCTTTTACTCCCTGCAGGAGAAGGAATACCACAGCCATGAAACTACTGATCTATCCACATTAATGGATGCCTCTATTAGCTGCTTATGACAAAGATGTAAGGAAAGCCTTAAGCAGATGTGATCGCAGCACACTTACTTACTGTAACATTCCACCTTGCAGTTGTATATCTTCATTAGAGGTGCACGTCCATGCATTGTATGGTAATTAAATCAATGTGCAGTTCTGTAGGGTTCAGAAGTCCTCTCTCTCATCTGAGTTGCAAAACACAGCAGACTGGCAACGAACAAAAGAGAAGTACGGATAATTTCAATATTCCCCTGATTTAGATCTTCACATTGAAGATGACTCAGTGCTTGCTCCACTAGTTTACTTATACCTATTAAAAAAAAAAAGTCTAGCTAAATGAGAAGTATATTGGATACACAAACAAAAACCACAGAAGCCCTCTGGCTATCCCAGAGGGACTGTCTATTAAAATTTGGAATGTTGATACAGCTCTCATCTCCACAGTATTTGGACACCATTGTGCAACAATATTGACCCTCCCAGCTTCACAGTGAGGTGGGAAAGTAATACTGTGTTTTACAGGTATGAAGTGGCAGGAATATTGAATAAAATAATTGAATAAAAATGATCCATAAAAAGTATCTATCTTTGTATTGACAATTTATATTACCATGCCATATCCTTATGTATAGAACTTCCCACCCATACAGGATCATCATCATGGCTTGGCTTCATGAACGAAGACTTGGGAAGAGTTTTTCCCACGCTTACTGCAAGTGCGCTGATGGCAGCCACAGGGCTTTGCAAATGTGAGTGCACCCTTTGATCCTGCGCGGTGGATTTTTTAGGTGAGGCGCAGGGTGCACAGAACTGGCCCCACCCTTTACACCTGAGGTTCATCTGCCAGGGCCTAGCGAGCTTGGACGGTGACAGCGAAGTCCTCGGGTCGTAGGTTTGGTTAGAGTATCCTTCTCTTAGATGGAGCCTTACAGGGCTAAACGAGCTCCATCTGCCCGGGTTTGGAGTCAGAGTTGTCCTTCTCCTAGGATGGCTGCCCGAAGGCCCATCCTGCCCGTGGACACACTTTGTCTGACCCTTCAGTTGAGACCTGTCTGGCTTGGGAGACCCCACCGGAGGCACGTGCCACCACCAGCACAGCTCTCAACCCCACAAGAGCATGCAAGCTCTTTCCCCAGGACAAGGCGGTGCCTGTGAAAGAGCCATACAGAATACTATATGGCCAAAGCAATAAACACATAAGTGATCCTCACACTCCCTCCTAGTCATAAGCTTGAGCCAACGGAGTTGTGGTTTTTTTCTCAATAGCTGTCAAATGTGGCAACAGAATTTGACTAAAAAAAATTGTCTCTGAGGAAATTATTTTATGTTTTGGAAAGATTTGCCTACTTCTCTAACAGCTTACATGTCACTGTGCACTTTTTTTCCCCACAGTTCATTGCCAGACAGCACGGCAGCTTGCCATGAAATTAGGATACACCAGTCTCCTGTTCACCACACACTTTGGCAACGCTGCCATAGACAGAGAGCTTCTAGGCTCCCTAGCAACTAGGAAAATCATCTTATAGCTGTCACAAAGTCTCTGTTCTCAAGTTCCCTGGATTCTACCTCTTTTAATTTGGATATTTAGTGGGAACTAAATACTACTGAAATTAATTATCTCAGCAATTAAATGCAAATGTTCTGGTCTGGGCTTTTGGAATTTTTATATCCTCCAAAATTATAAGCTATATTGTATAAGCGAAATTAATTCCTCCTGTAAAGAGAATTAATTATCATATCCAGTCATTGACAGATCCAAGAAAAGTCAGTTGTTCCGGCAAGTCAATATTTTCAGCTCTGAACCAGGAGATGGAAAATCTCTTTCAAAATCTTATAAACTTTTAATTTAATAGCATTACATAAAATATATCGTTTAAAAACTCTTGAAGTTTGATGCAGGCGTTATGCACCTTGAGATGAGAGCAACGGAATGCATGCACAGGAGTCTCGAAAAAGGCTTAAAGGAACATTACTGGTATCAAGCAAGAAGTCTGCAGCCCAAGGCCAGGCTGAGAACCGCACGACTTACACATCGTCTACTTTTAAGTAACTTTTCTTTCCTCATTGTTATTACTCTAGTTAAACTTAGCCTTAAGAGTGACAGTATTCAATATATTTTGTCATGCTGAACTTATGGGAAAAGAGAATTTCATCATAACTGTGAGACTTCAAACCCATCAGCACAGCAGTAAATGCAAAGATTTTGCTAACGTCCAAGGGATACAATAAAAGTATTCTAATTGTGCTACATTTGTGATTTGTCAGCATGTTGATGGCATTGATAGGTAGCTGAGAATTTCACCTATCAACAAGGACGGCTTTTAATAAAGGAGAAATAAGCAAAATATAAAGATGAAATCCTCCATCCCATCATCAAATTATCAGATGTGCTTTCTGAGACCCAACAAGTTATTTTGATTTCTTAGTTATTTTTTTTTGTTGGAGCAACAGGTAGTCATTACATCTTGATGGGCGGAGATGAAAACACCACAACCAGTATGTTAAGATACAGGGAGGTGTGAGGATTATTTTTTTCTTGTCTTTGGTAGGCATCCAAAAGCATGGGCACTGATTTCATCAAGTATCCAGCACAAGTATCCAAGGTTTTTGGTTGTCTTTTTTTTGGTTTTGGTTTTTTTGTTTGTCCGGGGGGGGGTTTGTTGGGTGGT
>NW_010409996.1:43424-53118 GCF_000710305.1 Buceros rhinoceros silvestris | reverse complement strand
TTTTTTTTTTTTGTTTTTTTTTTTTACAAAAAAAACCCACGAACCCTCAAAAAGTATTTGGTAGGAATTCATAGGAGCCATGTAATAAAAAATGATAAGCCATCTAAGTGAGTGACATGTATTACCAGATAATTTTGAAGTGAAAGAAGAAAACCCCAAAACTTTAGAAAGAGCCATCTGTATTTCCTCAAGCTCTCTCTGTCTGGCACGCTGCTTACTGTTTACTGTTGCCCGAGTCTAACTGCGCTGGGACTGAAAGTACAAATGCCAAAATACTACAGCTGAAACCTACTGGAAAACAGAATGTACAGAAGTGTCATAATAAAATTCTCATAGGTCTCACGAGATTCTCAGGCGAGTTCTGCAGAAAAGGAATAAGAAGAATGTTCATATTTTAAGATAATAAAAACCAATAAAGTCACTACCAAGCACACACTAAGTCATCCCTCACTCATTTTTATGGTACAATTCTGCTGCTCTGAAGCCTATTTCAGCCAAGATTCAGGATAACTTTTTCTCTCTCAGTAGCAGGATCATTTTATCAAATAGCTCCAGAAGCATATATGCAAGGTGTGTAACTCCATCTGTTCCTGAGGGCAAAAAACACAAACAAATTTCGCTTTTGCGTAAGTGCCTAAGTAGTTAGAAGAACTGAATGGGGGGGGAGGGAGGGGTGTGTATATTCTACTGAAATTAGTTTTCACTACTATTCTCACATGGGCTGCACAATTAAACGCTTCAGTTTCTGATATTAGAGGCCAAAAACTGTCTGAGATGGGTTTCAGAAAAAAAGGAAAACCAAACAAGTGAGGAAAAACCCCCAAGCAGTCAACATCTCCTCGAATGCAATAGCTGGATTGCCTATTTATATCCAGCAATCACCAAGGTGTGCGCTGCAATAAGAGCATCCCAGGAAAGAAACTGTTCCTCAGAGATTCACCCTGGGCAAGGAATGATCACAGGCTTCCTAACAAACATGTCAGATCTCATTAAGCAGGAAGGTCATAAATACCAACAGATTATTCTAGCCATAAAGTTACTATACTGGAAGCAAATTGTTTCTATGGGCTTTGAATCAGGTATTAATGGTGTGTATCCAGATCCTCAGGAGGTGTAAACCAGCGTAGCTCCATTGACTTCAACACAGAAAGACATTGCTCTGCTTGAAAGAATCCCCCTTTGGGGAGCTGTTTCTGAGCTATAAGATTTGTATTCAGCTCTTTGTTTTTATTCTTTCACATTCCTCTATACATTCATCAAATTTTACCCAGAACCAAATTAAACCCTTTGAGAATGAGTTCCATGCAGAAATAATTTAAATGCCCAGAAATGTCAATTAAAATAATGTAAGGCGTTCATAAACTGAAAACAAAACTACCATTATTGGTCAATGAATTAGACAACGTTGAATTAAACCACCACAGATTTAAGGTAAAAAAACCAAAACCAAACAAGTTGTTAAATGAAGCTGTAGAACTGGAACTAATGAAGTCTGTCCTCTGATTTGTGTCCCGTTGGTAGGATGTTTTGTGAGTCATGAAAGGTGTGAGCATAAACTGAAGCTTTTCCTGCAGTAGACTCACTTACAAGATCTTATAAGATCTATCTTCTATAAGGATCTGCTGAAATATCTAATAACAGGAGCTCGTTGGCTTTTACCTAGCCTGAGGCACTTTTATCAAGGGTATCCCAAGTACCTGTTTTCATTAACATGTAAGCGTTAGCTGTCCCTAGAAACATTTCTTCAGACATGTATAGAAACAGGATAGTTCTCTAAGTGGTTCCCCCCACCCCAAAATAAACCCCCAATCCCAAATACATGTAAAACTGAGTAAGGGAAAAAACTACTACCTTCTATATCCTTCTACAGAAGCTATACCCTCTATACTGTTATCCTCTCGTATCTGTTAATCTAAGAGGATATTAGTCACATCTGGATATTCGAGTTTTGAACATCAGTGTGTGTTGTTTAACACACAAAACAAAGCAAAACTTTGCACTCGTGCTGGTATCAGGCTGTAACAGTGGATGCATCTCAGATTAAGGATTAGGAGCACTTAATGATTCCTGCGAGAATCTTGCGGTTCAGGTTGAGCCCAAGTCTACCTTCGGTGGTTTACTAGTCACAAGCAAAGATCCCACTCAGCTCGCTAGAACTCGAAGTCTGACGTAAACAGCAGGATTTTGATCAAAAAGTATAAAAATAGCATTGAACTCTCGCGCACTCATATCACTTTGACTATTAATTTCTAAAATATTCATGCATTTATAGTTCATGACAGTTGGATGAACTTGTTAGTATAAGTCATTAATTATTCATTTCAAATTAATTATCCTGAGGATTTTGCTTCTTGTACTGTTGCTCATTATATAAACTAACCATCTTAGAGCTGCTCGACTGATACAAAATCCCAAATGAAGATGCTTATTACGTGTCACTAGTAAAACTGGTCCACCTCAGCTGAGAGGAAGACCACTTTGGTAGGTGTAGCGTGTTGGCTGGTACTGCAGTCTCTGATGAATCTGCACTATTGATCACTTTTCTGCAAGTACCTACATAAGCTTTAAATGCTTCAGCTGTACTTGTGATCCTCACCGCTAAAAAACCAGCAATTTCAAAAGTAATTTCTGACTTTTTCAGTAATCCTTGCAGCTGAAGTATTGCACCAGCTTGGTAGTCGCCCTGAACTTTTATCTATTTATATAGACCAGAAATTGTCTAAAGCTATATTACTAATCTATGAATTATAGACAATGCTACAATAGTTATTAGAAAATAATCATTACTGCTGTGGTAACTTGAGTATGTTCAAAAGCATTTCCATAGTTAAATTAAATATATTCTCAAGTTAACTTGGCCCTTTCCCAAAGAAAATGGAGATAATAGACAGAAAGAGAATGTGTAATGTAATTAAAAATACTAAATTCCTCTGTACATTCACTGAGGACTTTAAGTACACTGCAAGCTACCTAAAAGACCACAACGTAGAGGAAGACTTACCAACGTGGCAGCACACCAGCCCTTCAGTAAAGACTACAAGTGAAATGGCACAAAGCTCTGCTAGCCAGTACGCACAAAAAGAATACAAGTGAAGTGACAAAGAAGCATTACTTACATTTCTTCCGGGTGTACATTAAGGAAAATGACATCAGACAATTCTTTGCAAGAAAAGGAGAAGAAAACAGGTTGTGATGGTTGTTTCCCTGTTTTGTGGGCTGTCACTTGAAGTCTTTTCTGGAGTAACTGGGAGCCCTACCTAGCAGACAGCCTTGACTCCAGTGCTCTGACGGGCCTGGATGTAAAAGGGTTGGGACCTTCAGGAGACTCAGACCCAAGACTCACAGGGGTTGGGTTTTTGGGGTGGGTTTATTTTTGCTTATCTTTCCATGTCAGATCCCAACAGTACACTACAAACACAGTAACATAAATGCAAATCAAGAGTTTAAGTAGCAAAGCATCTCCTTCACCTCCAGCCCTTCCCCGACCAAAAAAAAAAAAACCACCAACTTTTATTTCCATAATGCTTGAAAATATTTTCTATACTACTTACAACTCGCTGACTTTTGGGTTCACAAGTACTTTATCATCTCAGTGAATCACTAATTTACTTAGCATGGTTCCGATAATTCATCCTTGGTTATCACATCTCTTTCTCTGTGGGTCTATCCTGAAACGTATCTTGCGATCAACACTTCCAATTATGATTGTAGGAGCACTGCACTTTTGTCACATGACACTTTACCGCCTAGAAAACAAGTTTCTGTTCTCCCCTCAAGATGTAGGATTTTATTAAGAGCTTGTTTTTTACCTAGGGATCAAAGTATCCTACTTTATTAACCTCAGTGGGTGTTTTCATAGTCTCAAGATCTTTTGGGGTTGACCTTATGAAAACTGGTCACCAATAAGAGGTTAGGTGCAATTTAAAGTGGCAACCCCCCAATCCCTCCCTCAAATACCCCTCACTGGGGACTCCTCCCACATACCCCCACAATATCCCCCCCAGTCTTCTAATTAAATGTTTTTCTTCAGGAAAAAAACAAACCATTAAAAAAAACTAATACTTCACCTTCCCTTATTATAACTAAGGCAATGATTATGGGTTTTTTAAAAAGCAAGTAAAGTATGATATCTGTAGGTATGTTTATGAACAAAGATTTTTATAAAAAAATCTTTGTCTATACAAAGGCAATAACTAATATCAGTAACTAATTTTTACTTTGTTATAAAAATCTTTAATCTTAGTCTAGCTGCTGTCAGGGAGAGCTGTATCTCAAGTCTGAATCAGTATAGGGACTGTTAACATGGTTAGTTTACATAATGAGCAGCTATAGAGGATGCAAAACTCATCAGCATAATTACTTACAAATGAATAATTAATAGCTTGTATGCCAGTTAAGAGGTTCATCAGTGACACAAATTCATGAACATTTATGAGCAATTAATAACCAGGAAAGTCATTGATAGATGGGCCACGTAGCGTACACAGAAACTTCAAATGGAAAAAAAAAAAAATCACTTTTCCAAGCCATGAGGTTGCCAATGATGTGCGTCAGAGTGGTGGAAGGCTAAGCTTCAGGGACGAAGTGCCTACTGTGGGGGAACGGAGGGTCCTGGTATTTGCACATTAATAGTTCATTTGCAAGGATCCAGCAGCGACAGAAACCTTCCAAGAGCAAAATTGGTCTTAATGATTGACATGCTTTAGAGAATGAAGCAGAAACAGAGGAGAGGGAAGAAACAGGCAGAGGGAGAACAGCAAAAATGCGGCTTTCTTCAGAATCCGTAGATGCTCAAAACTAACAAGTTCTGAATCACAGCACTGTAAATATCCTCTCTAATAGATCTAAGTAATAAAGAATTTAATGAGTTTTTCATTACTACCTGAAGATGACTAATCGCAGCAAGATCAAAGCCGAATCGTGCAGTGCTACGTAAGGTTCGCTGCAAATGGTCTTGTTTCCTACATGTTCCAAACGTCCCACTGGGGGCACCTGAAGAATGAAATCCTGCTGACTGCAATAAAAGTCTGTAAAATTATTAGCTACTTAATGACAATACTCAGTATAAGGCAATAGCAGCAGTTTAGCATTACCAATAACGTAGACCTTATCTGCAAACCTCTACTATAGCAGCTTTTGAATAACATTCACGCTAAACTGCATCTAACATTATTAGATTTAGTAATGAGTTGAGGTTTTATCGGGGTTTAAGTGCAACTTTCTAGGGATTCAAAATTCCCATTATTTTTTAATCATTTTTAATAACAAAACCACCAAACAGCTACTAGGTAAGAAAGTTGTTTTAGCAAAGTTTTAATGACTTACAGTTTCTCAGGGTTGGTGAAGCGTAGAAGCATAGCACACCAACTACCAGGGGTTGTGTGTGTCTGCGTGTAAAGGCTGTAAAGAGACAGTCCAAGGGGTCAGCTACTTCTGAAAAAGAGGAGACTAAGGAATACCCTATCTTTTATTTCACCGAGGCAAAAGTTAAACAGGAGTAGCAAAAGAGGCAAGGACAGAGGTGGCACATTCCTAAATTATATGGATTAAAACAATCTTTGTTTAAGCTCTCATGTTGACAGTGGGATGCTTTTTAAGTAGCTTGAATTTCACTTGACATATTAAATAACAATAGTTACCAATTAAAACCAGGTATTTGTCCTTTACTGCAATAAAACATCTTATCTTTAAAATCACCCCCTCTTCTTTTTAAACTATTCTCCTCATGGAACACTTTCTCATTTTCCTTTCGTCAAATCCCACTAAGCAGTTTGCAGTGAAATGCCTCAGGAGAGATATTATAACTTCGGGAGTGCTAGTGAGAGGGGAGGAGATTTTTTGCCAAAAAGGTGATGGAAAGATTTGAGGCAATTCAATAAGCTCCCACAGGCTGTGACCTTCTCATGAGAACACACACTTAAAATATCAGACACAGGTTTTTACCTGACCTAAAGAAATTGAACTAGGTTGTAAAAAAATCTGCCTCTGTATCAGAGCCTAACCAATTTTTTTCTTGTCTGAACAGAGAAGTGACTGATGAAATTATTTTTCTTCACCAGATACTGACTTAATTGTATGAAATTATTCCTGTATTTGCTTTTGTGCTTACCTCAATATGTGTTGTGTAGTTTTTAATTAAGTAAAGAGTTCTTAAACATTATCATCTAAAATAACTATCCTTTAAAAACTCACCCATTTTTAAAAGAACTAGATACATACAAGCACTTCTTTCTTTCCTCTCTTCTTTCCACATCCTCCTCAAAAAAGAAAACAATCCAACAACAACCCAAAAATCCTTCATCATGGTATCTGGAAACAAAGCTCCTCTGGAAAAATGTCTTTGTTTTGTTTTGCTATACACAGGTAATAGTTTATAGCTAAATCAAAGACTGGGGTTTGATTTTTTTCTTTATCATTATTTCTAACAGAAGACTGATTATTATATTTTATAATTGCTGATTTATATTCATGTGAGTTGGTGTGCTCTTATGGTTTCTTTATGCTGTACTGTTTCCCTTTTATTAATGGCTTTGTTGTCCGTACTGGATATCCACCTACTGAAAAAGTTGTTTAATTTGGTTTCTTCATTGAAATATAGGAAAGATTACAAGCAAGTTTCAAAAAACCAGCTCTTTGTTTAATATTGAATCACTTCCCCACTCAGAAGGAAGAAAAAAAGCAGCTGCAGCTCTAGGTTTTTTTAATGAAAAGGATTTGAAAGGATGACAGCCTTATACTCTGCTTCACAGACATAAAATTTACATTAAAAAAAATCATTATTAGAGTCCAAGAAAAAGTAAATGAAGTTTATAAAGCTTTGGGGGTTTTACGTTAGGCAAAGTTTTAACTTAACGATGTATTTGAGCAGAACATTGTGACGTTTCTTCACGTGTCCATTTACAAGGATAATATGAAAAATACTCTCAAGTTATATTTTCTAACTCTTCCATGAAGGTTTTCTGACGGTAATTTATCTAATTGCTGCTGAACTTCAAGATCTCGTTAAAAAGACAGACTATCAAAGGTCGTAACTGAAAGGTATATATTACAGTGCACACCATGCATCAAATGCTTGTACACAACTTCATAAAACAAATTTTAAAAATGGATTCCTGCTTATTTAAATATACAGTGTTTTCATTTTCAGCAGGGTGATCAGTTCTATAGGTTATACTAGTGTGAGACAAATTTTTTAATCTTGGAAAACCACTGAAGCAACAACTGCCATTAAGTTCCAGTAGTATTTACCAGTCTAACATAAGTCAGTCTTTCCAAGCTGAACTGAACCAAACTCCAGCCAATAAAGGGTCATAACATCAAACAGGAATTCACTCTAATGTAAATATTGCCAGAGTGTGAGATAGAGCGGTAATTCTTCTTAACGGTTCTCTAAATCAGTTTTATAAAATCATCAGGTTTGTTAAACAAAAGGAAAAGGTCCTATTACTCACATCACTGTAACTCCACAGACTGAGAAGAGTTCACCTTGACATACAGCAATGCAACAGGAGAATAAAAAAACCTGCTGATGTAGGAAACAAGAACAAATGCTGACATCTAATTGTAATATTTTATGATTTTGCTTTTCAGAATGTTAAAAATAACTGAATACAAATATTCTTTAGAGAAAGCAAATACCTTTTTGTTTCATCTGATAGATGTGAATGAAGTTTAAATGATTCGATGATCTGCCAGAGAACAGAAGAGAATGCTAGTCAGCAACACAGTAATGTCATATGACTTCTTTATTAACCTCAAATATCTTATTTCTGCCTAGCTTTCAAAAGGTAGATTAGCACAGCCGTTTACCCAAGCTGTGCCAAGGGCACCTTTCCTGGGTAGATTACATCTCCTCCAGCATCCCAAACGGCTTGTTCAAAGGTAATGCAGAATGCACTCAGTATTCCATAGCAGTCATTCGCTAGTATGGCTGGACAACACAGGTCACTAATACCTTCTGCCTCAAAGAGGACCGGGTTTTGGGTGATCCCTATACAGCTAGACAGCAAGAAAAGCAAACGTATACTTGGTTTCGGTTTTTAGTTCTTATGTTAGATTTATGCGTCCTTCAGAATCCACTACCTTCTCCCCTGGAAAGTACTTGCACAGAATAATGAAGTTACCTCTAAAACTTTTGAGACCGAGTTCTCTAAAGCTCTCACATTAAGACAAGTCTGCATAATTCATAGATCTTTTCTGAAACTTCCTCCAACTTTGTACCAGCAGGACTGAGTTCAGTGTTAGTGTAGTTGACTCATTAACTTTGTTTGTATTATCATTAACAGTGTGTCATTACAACTAATGTAATCGGTAAAGGGGAAGGACACTGAAGAAAATCTCAGCTCCCCACTTCTACTGAAATGAAACACGTTAGGATGGCATCAGCCCTTTCTGCAAGGTGTCACTGCAGGAGTTCAGAGTAAGGCACACACAGATCAGTTACATATGGATGCTCTCTTCACTGGCAACACAGGCCAGCGTGAGCTGCCGTGGTTTGAGCCCGTCCATCAGCGGCAAAGGACGGGGAGGGCTGTGCACTAGTGACTGGTAAATCTGTCATGGCTAAATGTCACAGTTTATAGTTACAAAGCTAGTTTACAAAGTTTTTTATAGTTTACAAAGCTTTGTAACACAGTAATTTCACCCACTGCTTTCTTAAAAGCTGGGTTTCCCTAGTTGGTGAGTGTATCTTCAGCCACCTCAGAACCAAAGCCAAACATCTGCCTTCAAAAAAGCATTCAGGTAGCTGTAGTAAACTTAGACAAGAATTTAGATGTTTAAGCCTACATCTGAAATATTTTAAAGGTACACCTTTAAGCATTTTCACTGGTAAAATTCTCTGAGCATTGAAAGTTCAGCACATGTACAAGAGCCTCAGCTTTGAGGCGCCCCGGGATAGCACTCCCCTTTGAAATCAGATCCTCTTTTACCTATTCAATAGGCATATACAAGGGGGAAGACAGGGGAAGGAGGAGGGAGTAGATGGCAGGTTTGTTCGGGGTCTATGCCACTCCTGACACTGCAGAAAAAGCAGTGCCGGGAGATGTGTAATCTGACTCTGGAAGCTATGAAGTAGTTGTCCAGTTGAGCCATACAAAAACACAGAGAGTCCTCTTAATCATCTGCAAGCTTTTCCTGGGACAGTGTATTTACACTGTATATTGCAGACTAAGGCTGAAGAGAAAAAGCTGGATGAGTCTTGCATGGTCTGAAAGAGTCAATATCCTTTCAGAATAACCACTCCTGTGCATTCAGTGGCCCTTCAGGTATAATCATCTTTCTCTCCACTTATTTCAAACTATTTAATCTGACAACAGAACAGACTACGGTGAAACACTAAATCCTTCTCAAAGGTCAGAAGATCTAAACAGAAAGCACTGCTTACTTGTAACAGATAAAACTAAAGATGAAAGAAATGAACATGTAGGGTGAGAAAAAGGTCAGGCTTCACACTAGAGCCAACCTGGTAACATGCAGCATTGCTATGTCAGCTTTAGGGTATTACAGTTTCCCTATATATTTTCTATGAAGTTTCTCTAGTGAGTTAAAGCAGTCTGTACGCTAGAAAGATGTTAACTTTTGGAGCAGTCACGTGAAATCTCTTTTCAAAGAAGGTGTCAGAATCTGGGCTGCAAAAGATGAGCACCTACGGTCAGTACGCATTGCTTCAAACCCTTTCCAGGCTCTGAACCGC
>NW_010409996.1:30588-43333 GCF_000710305.1 Buceros rhinoceros silvestris | reverse complement strand
ACCGCTTTTAAAACACAGCTGAAAGGCGAGGCAGAAACAGTTTTCTTGTCAAGTTATTTGATAAAGTAGCGATACATGGGAAACAAAGTACGCTTAGACACATGAAAATAAAGGGTAGCAATTATTTTCAGAGCATTTTACACCGCTGTGAAATTTTTAACAGAAGATTTCTGTAGTATCCTGACTTAGCGGATATCAAAGACATCTGTTTAAAGTTGACAGTACATTCTAGTTTCTTCTTCAAAGAAACTTTTTATACTTCATTCAGAAAAAAATACTGTTTCACAGATGCTCTGGCTTCTCAGTATTGAGAAGGTTGTTACTGAAGGAGCTGTTTTACATAGACACATTAAAATACTTTGTAGATTGTATTAATCTAATCCTATTTCCAATCAGCCTTTTCTTTCATCTCCAGTTTTTTTTTTTAATAAAGGACAGAAGGAAGGACAAAGTATAGGCAAACTACAAAATCCTTATGTAAACTAGACGACCCTTAGAAACAAAAGTGACTAATTATATTTTCTATTCTTTCGAGCATATTTCTTAGATTGAAAATCTAATTTTAGTACACTCACTGAACAGTGCTGGCTTGACAGTACCTGTCTCCTTTCAGTGTCCTCTGTGATGACATGGCACATGACCGATAAAATGCTGTGTAGCTCTCACCTTTCTTCAAATCTCATTTCTTCCTTTTGTGATACGTAAGTACTCATCATTCTGCCATTTTCTTTCTACCTATCTACTTTGACAAGCTGTGAAAGATAGATGAGTTAAAAGAAATAACATGTTTTCTTATTACATTAATTTTAATACACCTGGACTAGCCACCTTTCTTCCAGGAATTTGTTGCTGTGAAATTATTAACCAAATTATTAACCAAACTTTTACATAACAAATTATGCTGGATCCAGAATAATATGTTAACAGTTTGCTTTCATGATAAATGTATAGTTTATATTTGAAAATACTTTCACTCGTACTTTCTTTCTTACTAAAGCAGCTTCAGTAGGAGTAGCAACCAGCGTAGCCACTGAAAACTTGCTTAAATATGCTCTCTCCTCTAAAGCACAGATGGTAAAATCAAGCTGGTGTGCTGGTACACAGTACACCCAGAAAGGTTTTCATCTGGACTATGCACAATCTCAGTCTTTGAGACCTACGGACCGTAGCTGCAGCTAAAACAACAGGCGCCAGGGAAGAGGCACCTCTGCTACACTGGGCACATGACTCCCCAGGTCCCTGGAGGGAGCCAGTTGTGCCTGTCCCATGGGTGGACTGCAGCAGTTGACAAGATTTTAAGCCACAGATTGAAATCAGCAGGTTTTTCTGCATGTGTACAAGTTCTTCAGTTTTCAGCTTTTCACTGGATTCAGGTAATCAAGCCAAAGACACTTAAAAAAAAAAAATCTATTAACTTGATGTCATTTTGAATTGGTTTGGGAGATTAGATTTGTTTAAGCCAAACAGTTTTCCAGAAGTTTCTCATCAAAATACCTGCGAGTTGTCAGGAAAATTTTACAGTTTATTTTTTATATTAACTTTATTCATTTCAGTTTTTGGTGTTTGGGGGGGGATACCAGAAGCCACCACTTACTCTATTATGGAATGGGTCAACTTAGAGTTCTTTACTACATGATAGTATCCTGTTAGTTTCAACATTGCTATCAAGTTTCAATGCTGCCATGTTTTTAATCTACTACCAAAGAAAAGTATCATTTCATTCACGTTAGTTTTCCAGTACACTTTCATATTTGGGCTGAGAAAATTACAATAATGCATCATATTTATTCTGTGCTTTATATTATATGCATGGGTAAATGAATGGTTTAAATATTCATAGAAAGTTAAAGAAAGTTTTTTCTCTCATTCAGGAAAAAATAGCCCATATATACCAATCATTAGCTACAGAAACTATTTTTTTTGTGAAAAATAGAGCAAAATCTTGAAATAAGTGTAACACTCAGGCCTGGGAAAAAGCTACAACAGACACTTCTATTAAAGAAAGTTTTTTCTCTCATTCAGGAAAAAATAGCCCATATATACCAATCATTAGCTACAGAAACTATTTTTTTGTGAAAAATAGAGCAAAATCTTGAAATAAGTGTAACACTCAGGCCTGGGAAAAAGCTACAACAGACACTTCTATATCTTTTACAGGATTTAGATCTGCTGCACAGTTTGTTTGGCATGTGGCAAATTAAATTTAATGTTAATTCATGTAAATTTATTAGACTCTTTCTTTAGAGTACCCCACGTTTTCACTGCACATTGTTTTGCAGTACAGATGATAATAAACTTGTACAGATGCCACCAGCCATCAGCACAACGTTAATTACTGACTTGCTCAGAAAGTATTTACAGCAGAAGTTGGAAGTGGCTGTGCAGTGCTGGCAATGCGAAGTTACCATTAGCTAGAGAAACACAAGACTGTGCAGCAAATGCTGCTTCAAAGAGAAGGTCACATTGGAGGCATTCTTTAGAATTTGCATTACCAACTCCATACCGCAAAGCTGACAAATGTTCTGTCTGCTAGCCTCCAAACTTGCATTCCAAATGCAAATAGGGTCCAGAAAAGGTCTGAGACTTTAAAAAACCTATTTTGTGATGTCAGCTTAGAGTCATTCATATTAACCCATCACATCAGATCCCACTGGGGAGAGCAAATATAAACTTTTAAGGTTAGGATCCAGGTGAGAAAAGCAGCGGGAAAGACAGAGGCATCTAACACATGACAAAAGTCAACCCAGAAGCCTTAGAACACTGACTTACAACAAATGACTAGATGGTTTGTGTTTTCAGAGTACGCTAAGCAGATATTGGGGATTGGGGTCCCTACAAATGCAGAGATGCAGCTTATTTTATAAGCTGTCGATGGTCTCACCACGTCTAGTTTATGGAACAGATCAGACCAATCTGCTCAAATGGAAATCAGAGTTTCAGGTCCTTATCAGCCTGGGGGTAATTCAAACACGAAAGAGTGCCTGAAGCATGCAGGAGACTATAGGACGTGCTAGATGAAGCCATTTTATATCGTTCTCATTAAGCTGAAGTGAGATAATCAAGATTAATTAGGAAAGAATTTACTATTTTTCCCATACATTATGCCAATCACAGTGAAGCATCATTATTATATACTGTAACTCTCTCCATGTGTATATAAGAATTACAGAAATGAGACCAACATGGTTTTCCCTATTTTACCCATGGAAATAGTTACCTCGCAGAGCAACGACAGAGCTGAATATGGCATTTAGGTCAATAAACCATCCGATTTCCCTTCAGGGTATTTAATAGCAACAGAGATGATGCAGTTCCCTGTCCTGGTTCTTATCTTAATGGGCATAAGCTTACATCATGAAAGTACATCAGTTCAGAATTTATTGTCAGTTTACTTGGTTTTCTTAGTACAAGGAAACACAGACTGGAGATAGATAATCAAGTATCTCAAGTGCCAGAGCCTGAGCATACACATATTAAGGAAAGTTAAAATTTATGTCTCTCTTGCTTGGACAGAATTTCAGTCTTTATACTGAAGACATGAAAGCAGTCAGACTTACAACAGACATATTTTTTTAACTCATTTACTATTTCTATACAAAATACTCACCTGGAATTTTCATACGCTTCAATTACAATATTAAGTTATTCTCACATCCATGTGGCTACTAAGCAATCCCAGCATCAATAAGATTGATTTGTAAATAGAACATTCCCAGCTGTTTCCTTGCTGGAAGAATAAAGGTTAGGACAAAGAGCAGAGGAAGCTGGGAGAGAAAGGAATCCAATTGTCTGATAAAAAAACCCTCTAGATATTATCAATAATCCCTGTGTCTGCCTAATTAGTCATAACATCTGGCAAATCTCTATTTCCAAGTGCTGTAGCATGTATAACGTTGAGATCACTATGACAATATTGATGGTGTTGAAATTGCTTGTTATATATAAAAAGCCAACAAACAAAAACCTGTTACTTCATCACTTTCTGCCTCATAAAAAACAGAACCATTTGCTGTCACTTCCTTTTGCTGTTACATGTATTCCCTACTTGTCATAGCCTGTACGGTGGTACCATTGTACTCTTCATGATACACAAACCTAGAAATACCTTTGGACCTAGTGAGTTAAACTCAACTTGAACACAGTCATAAAGGATTTGCCATTTACTTCGGGAAAGAAAAGCTGTACGGACAAGGTTGACTCTGTTTCAGAATGATAGCTGAAAACATCTTAAAAACACAAGCACTCCTCTCCTCCCAGCAGAAACAAAGCCCAGAAATCTGCAGCCATACTTGTCTGGAAACAGCGTAAACACTAGATTATGGGGAAAAAACCATTTTTGTGTAGATTGCGTGATGATGGCAAACCTCCTTCAGAGCTCAAACCCCACTGGAGCTCTGTGGGAACAGCAAGATGTTGCCATCAAATTCGTAAAAGATTTAGAATCACATTCTAAAAGTTCTTATTCAAAATCATCAGTCTGTATTAACTCTATTAATCCACCACTGAACACTGCAATTCCACTGAATTGATGATTCATTATATTTTTATTATTTTACTTAGCTAGTGTTTTGTAAAAAGGCTAAACAAACCAGAGATCTCTGACAACCCCACCACCCCAAACTGGAGTCACAAAGGATATTGTTTCGCAAGAGACTAGGAGTTGACCTCATTTTCATTGTGTCGATTCAGTCACATGTCATTCTACATAGTCCGATTGGACTTACACAAATGTAGTAATAGGATATTGTACCAATATAATTATGGTAGAACCAACATTTTACAGTAGTTAATGCAATGTCACTCTAAACCTGCTGCTTCAGAGTAGACTGCGAAGCAACGTCCTTGTTGCCAAGACTGTTTTGAAAAACACGGTACTGTGAGATACTACTAGAACGTAATACTAAAACCACTTAGTGTTTCTTAAAAGGCCAAAGCTAACTGAGACAGTTGTTGTATTTTTCAGTAAGATTTCTTTTTTTTTTTTTTTTCCCCAGTTGTGTATTCCCGATAAGAAACAGGAGACAGATTCAAACCGTCTTCTGCCTTCACGTACGTTTTTCAGCACTTTCTGAATTATCCTTGCTAGTTTTTAAGGTGAAATGAACTGCAAAGTTAAGAGCCTCGAAGTGGAGGAGGGAAACTTTGCCATCTGTTTCCGGACTCAATGAATATTTAAGATTCAAATACTTAACAGAAACCTTTCTTTTGTATTTAAAGAATTAAGTACAAGAGAACTTGACACAAATACTATACAATTTCATACAGTAACTTGGGCCTAGAAAGATAACAAGTCTTTTATATCATTATCATTCTTAGGATTTGTTTTAATTTATTGTAAGAACATAGAAGTGAGTTTATCTCTTTGGGTCTTTTTTTACACAAAGAATATAATAAGTAGAAAAGTAACAGGATTCCCAATCGGACCTGCACCCTTGTGTCCTATCAGTGGGCTACCAGCTTATCTCAGCCACATGTCCTTCACTTCAAAATGTCATCTTTCTTCACCCTCCTCTAACCATATTACATTCTGTAAACCAAATTTAACTCAAATTTTCAGTTTGTTTGTTTTTCTATCACTATGTAAATTTGAATTTTAAATGTCGTTCTTACACGAATTAAATGAGGGCAGAAACGGTAAACTTAGTTATATATTATGACATTAGTTTTTGAACCTTCAACATTAGACACTATAACACATGATGTTAAAAATACGTTAAGACTCTCAGATTCACATAGCTCCAGCTGACATCTATCTAACTTCCTTGTATGCGTGGCAGAAGAATATCATGATCTACACAATTCACCAAACTGCCTAAAAGTCAGCAAGAGCAGGGGGACTATTATCTTGCTCGAGGCATTTGCTTTCATTGCAGTTGCTTCTTATATTCTCTTATGATGACACTCACACAGGTGCTCAAATGTCAAATAATGATTGTAAATAAGATGGTAATTACAACCTAAAGGAGAATGCCCGAGACAGCACGCAGCCAGTGCTGTTACAGCCTAATCAATAACTGTTCAGAAAAGCCTCTCCTGTCCACATTCCATCTCAACTAAGCATGATTCAGTTAAATAATTTGATTTTTCTGTTGTCACAGAGCATGATGAGATATATCTAATAAAAGTAGAAGCCATGCAAATAAAATCTGATAAGTGTGGCTACAGATAATTTCAATAGGAGAGCATAAGGTGCAAAGAAGAGGTAATGAAAAAATAATTGTATTAAATCTACAAGAATATTTTCTCCCAGATAATTCAAGCAGGTGTCCAGTCAGCAGCTCTACAATATCTTCAGAAAAAAAGGGAAAGGGGGGGAGAAGAGTGGGGACACTGATTCCTCAGCATTGTTAAGTATTATCATCAGCATTAATATGAATAATCTGAGAAATGGGTTATAAAGCTGGTTTCTAGTGCAAATCTATTAGCATAAATAACTTAAATCAAAGTAATGAAAGTAAAATTTGATTCAGCTCTAAGCTATTTAGAAGTAACTATTAAAAATGCAAAGACAATACAATTCTGCCAATTTACCCCCTGGGTGCATAATTCAAATGGATGTTGACAATCGAATTGAAAGCATTAATTGTTATTCAGAGGAAAGTCACATTCATAAAAAAAGACAACACTGAAATTTATTTAAAGCCTCTCACATTCTGTGAACGAAAGCATGTGCTATTCTCCCTTTGTGGTTCAGTCATGAGTAGATGGATCTTTCCCCCATTAGCAGCTGAAAGAATCAAAAGACCTTTAGGGGCGCACTCAGGTTAGGATGTCCAGCTCTGGTCAGCAGTTTAGTAGCATCAGATACTAATGACAGAGGTGTGCCTTAACTCCCAGGGAAGGAGCCCGATAAAATCATCTTTCCTCTAGCTGAAGACACGCACCTGAGAACCTTACGACAAACCAACCATCTATTACATTTACGTGTTTAGGCAGCCACATTCCAACAGAATACAAGGGAAACAGCCTAGGGTTTTGAAAACCGAGGTGCTTTCGGATCTGCCAAAACGAGATCTTACTATTTGTCAGTAACTCAGGAGCTGGGCTGCATGTGAGTGCAAATTAGGCTATTTACTGGAATGGACACACTTTTGTGTACTTGGCCCTTAAAATAAGCTAAGTTACCTTTACAGCCTTGTCTGAAGCACCCTACCTAAGTTTTTTGATCACGTGAGCCTCCACCCAAAATGACATGGCTCTGAGAAGCAGAAAAAGTACATCTGACATGCCTGGGGTTCACATGCAGTAGAGAAAAATGGTTTCCAGAGGCTTATCACTCCACACTGAAGAGGACCAGGCTCAACGTTTCTGAGCTCTAGAAAAACTTCATGATACATCCCTTTATCCTGCCCTTGACAACTCATTTCTTTCCACAGATACAGAATCAAATTCACAAGCAGGTCATTTGCCTACTAACTTAGTAGCATATCAATCCCGTGACCACAGCCACTTTTGGACTTCCTGATAAATCTTCAGACGCTATTACACATTTCTATAGGTGAAAATCTCACTGATCTCAGCTTAAATCTTGTCTAAGAGGTGCGCAAACAGGTCATCAAACTACTTCTATGAAGTATTGATTTTTAAAAAAAGGCAACACTTTATATAGAAGCTGAAAAAAGATCAGCTCATTTAATCACACGATGTATGAACTTCATTGGGAGTGTAAACTAACTTTTCCTGCAAATGGATGCAAAGCAGGAAAAGTGGAGAAGAGAAAGGAGTCATAGTACTGCTCTTAACAGTGACATTTCCAGAATAAATATTAATAATGACTTAAAATACTATATACTAGACTACATGAATACTAAATACTGCATAAATACTGACTTATTTAACAGACATATCCTATGTCGAATCTTCCTCACAGCCATCAGTCAATATTCTAAGTAAGAGTCCTTAGCTGGTTCAAATACAGTAATATAGAATATACTGTCGCTTGTTCTAGTTAGCTCAGCATCTCTCTCTTTGGGGATTCATATAATGAAACAAGAGCTATTGCCATATGCTTCAGCATTATGGGAACGTGTATAAAGTTTTCAATCAGCACTTCAAATATTTCCAAATACATGACAATTATAGAACACTCATTTACTCCCAATCATTTTCGCTTCCCTACCCAGTCTGATACTGTTTGATCTCTGCTCCTAAATTATCTCTTGCATCACCTGCTCCTCGGAGTATTCTGTTCTTGTCATATTTCTCCCCATCACTTGTTTCCCTACTAAAAATGAGTATAAATATATCTATTATGGTAATACGTCTCCCCTGTACTTTACCAGATCATCCTTTTATTTTTATATCTCCTATAAGCTATTTATACTTCTTGACAAGCTACTTTTATATTCGAGATACTCTTTATTTATGCAACGTGTTTATTTTACTGTTATTGTTTCTATGATATGCTACTTAATACCATTTTTGCTCAGCACTCAGTGAGAAACTTACTTCTATAAGAGCACTTGAAAAACCTGCATAGTCTGTACCAATTTCCACATTCCTGTAAATTTCAGATTTTCGAAGAGAAATACTTTTTAAATAATAATGGGGGGTTATGGTAAAAATGTAGACAATTTCAATTATAACCATTAGCAGCAAGCAGTGTCCAGAGACTCTTAAAGATGAGGAAATAAAAAGTAGAAAAAGAAAAGTAAAACCAGCAAGCACATGTATGATGTTCTAAAAATAAATAATAGCAAACTTGTGGATTTTGACTGTCTTCACCAGGTGAATACAGGTAACTGGAACTCTGAAAGTCAAGAGGTTGACTGCATCAAACATGCAATTATATTAAGGGAACTTGCAGATACAACCAGAAAGCTGTTTCTGCTCTGTACAAGCAATCGATGTTACAAAGTCAGCAACAGGATGACCACTGCGGACCGGGTAAAAGTTATGAATCAAACGGCTGGCTCTTTCCCAGCCCAAATTTTCACAGAGAATGGAGAGTATTTATTTTCTCTGTTCTTCCTACCTACAGGGAAGATGACACTTCTCCTATATCAAAAGGATCAGACTATTCAAAGACTGCGAGAACAGGGAATAAAGATTCTAGCAGATGGTTCATAACCTAGGGTTAAGGTTGTGCGGCACTGAATTTTTCAGAGAGACCTTCTTTACACATCAGAGACAGCACAAAGGTTTCCAATATTATTGGAAGATAACATAATACAAAGGATCTAAAAAAAAAAATCAAATGCAATGAAAATTTACTTGCTAGCAATGAGGCCAACTGACAAAGGCATTAGGTACCAAATCCAACATTAGATAAGCTAAACCCTGCTCTGCAGTTGTTCGAGCCCAGAGACTGCAAAGTTTTCCGCTTTCAGAGGTCTCTGGGCAGCACAGTTCTGATTACGAGCCTGTACTGTTGGTCATGTGAGCGGCACAGGGGGACTTTGGGAATGCACAGACTGCGCCTTGCCCGACCTCTCCCACCGTGTCTACTGGATCAAGTCCCACACCGGTCTCAGGGGTAGGTACGGCTCTCCAAAACATCACAGAAGTGGAAGCTAGCGACTGCTCCACAGCTCTGGGGTGAGAGGACTTATCGAGACTGGGAAGGACTCAACTCTCTTGGTTCTGCATAGACTCACATCTTCGTCACACTAACTGTACAAGTTAATTGGTGTGTTGTAGTATCAGGGGATATCTCACTCTCATTTATCTTTCACTTTTAATAGGCGGAAAAAGCAGGAGTTCCTTGCAGTTAAGGAACTCATCCAGGAGCTGGACTGTCTTTTGGCTTCTGCTCTAAGGACTATACATGGGTTTTTAGCCCATGTCTGCTGCATCTAAATGCTGTAAGTTGTTGTGCACCACACCGCGAGGTGGCTGACTCCCTACGCGTCACGCAGGCTGTGCGCAACAAAGTCAGTTCTGCTGCAGCAGCCCAGGGAGAACACCGTGAGTTGCTACCTCTCCTTACGGATCTGTGCCCCAGACTTTTAAGATGTATCAGCTAGGCCTTGTAACCGAATCAATATTTGAGTAATTGTTTGGAAGGTTGCGTCCAGAAGTAGTAACAATGTCAAGACATGAACTGCACTAATGATATTTCTTCTACACTTTATTTTCTTTGTAACTTTGTTGCATTCAAAGCAAAATTGGAGAGTAAGAAGCAAATTGTGATGCTATAGATGAGATGGGAAATCTCACAAGTTCCATTGTGAGCCAGTCTGGAAACATTTGGGTTTTCTGTTTCCTCTTTTTGATTTAAGGTATTCCTATTTGCTGCAGAATTTAGATTTACAAAGCAGTTTTATGTGAGTGTTCATGTGAAATCCATTTTCCTAATACAGAAAAACAATTTGATTACATTTTCTCTGAAAATTTCCATTTTACTTACTGAATACTTTAGAAATTAATTTTATATAAAATGCTTTTCCTTTGTCCAGATACGCTCTGATGCACTGTAAAAATAGCATCTTATTCACCTGCTTAGATTTGGCTCTGAGCAGAATTCTCGAGCTATGAAAGGGATGAGCAGAGTGTTTTCAAGCCCATGCAGAAATCTGTTACGCACAGTATGTGTCGAGCTGCAGACATTTCTTCTTCCGTCTCTTTGTACAGAGCATCTGATTGCTGACGACAACTGACATTTTTTATCGTAAGTTCAACAGTTTAGTCTGAAAACATTCACCGTGACTTAGGAAATTTATTTTGATAAGAGAACACTGGTAGGCTAAGCTCAGCTTTGACCTTTCAAAGTGAAGGTATTAAAAAAGAGGAGAGAGGATAGAAGAAAAAAAAAAAGTTGTCTCACTGACCAGATTGCTACTTGCAGCTGAGAATCGAGGTAGGCTGGCTTCCTCTGGAGCAGGACGCTGGTTTTGCAAAATCTTTGCAATGTTCTTTTCCATTTTTCTTTTATGGAGAGGGGACATGCAAAGCTGTCGCTGTGCAACCTTGAAGAGTTATTTTCCATAGTTTGGGCATGCACTTTCTGAGATAGTAGTTTTACGTGCCGAGAAACCCACTTGTGTTTCAGATGTCCTGTTTGATTTCAGTATTCAATACTTGGCTTACAAAGCCTTCGTTTTCAATGAATCTTTTTAAATAACTACATACTGTTTTTGAAATGTGATATACCCCCACATTCCAATTCACACAAAACATGTATTATCATTTTTAAAAGTGTTCTATGGGGTTTCATTCATTCATGAGGAGGCAAAGGTTATGCTAAGAATGAACAGCATTTGCATAACAAGTACTTCGTTCCTGTATTCCCATTCATTCAAATAAGGGTCCAGAACAAAGTATTACCATTTCCAGTCTGCATTTTTGACTTTTTCATCCTTTTTTCTCAGTCCAGTGCGAGACTGGGATACAAGTACAGAGTACACAAAAGTTCACATGTATTCTTATGTCCAGAAATTGGACACAAAGAGGAAGGTGCCAGGAGGAGTAGACATACATGTAAAGAGTATACAGCAAAAGAAGAAATTCTGAAAAATTGTAATCTGAAAATAACTGACACAGACCAGGATGGAATTCATATGGCCTGATCGAGTTTTTTGGGTAATGCTCAACACAAACTAGCTTTCATATGGACAGAGCAGAGCTGAAGATGGAAGGAACAACCCCTTGCTTTGGTTCTGCCCTTAAAATACCTTGGACATGACCAGCACTTGGCTAGTCTGAGATGTATCAACCAGTTTCTAAAAGACCTTTTGAGGGTTAATGACCTTATAGACCATTTTATACGTCACTGCACTGCTGAGTTATGTCACACTGTCCCACTATAAAATACAGTGATCCTGTCTCATTTCAGAAGAATTTGTTTGGGAATTACACAGGTTGCCAAGAAAGCCAAACTGTTCATCAACATGTAAGAGAAGCACACATGAACATAAAAGTTGTGGTGCACAGAAAATCCTGAGGAAATGTCATAAGTGTATCCCCAGAAGACGACAGGTACTGGATACTCCAGACTGGTAGATTGTTTTACCTCAAAACCACAAAGTGAACTCTTTTGAGGTTATATACAAAATAACAAACTCTAGCTGGGTGAAAAACCTCCTCTTTTCTCTGAAGACCTGAAATCACTAGTACACAACGGCACGTGACTGTCTTTGAAATAGCTCAGTTTTAGTTGAATGCTGACTTAAACTACAGAAATAAGTTTTAAGAACTACTGCTACTTTAACATTTGGCTTTGGGAACTCCTAGCCAGCTGAAAGCCCAGACTAGAAACAGACAACCTGACAGCAATTTTTAGAAGCCACAGTCCCTAGACATTCTTAAAGGACTTTTCTGCAACCTGGAGGCAAAATGTACAATATGTTGAGATGGGTAAAACTTTTCCTAATGGAAAAAAGTAGGGAAGAAGGGCAGAGGTTTCCAGGGGCAAAGACAGATGTCTATTCTGATTTCTCTCTTCCTTACCCCTAAAGGACTTGCACTGATTTTCCACTGAGCACCAAGAATTAGTAACAGCTGGACTGCAGAGGCTGTCATTGACAGAGGCTGAGATGAGTGAACCAACAGTCACTTATTGTCACTGAAGAACGGGGTCATTAGCTATTGGCACTAAACTACATATGACAACACTCCCTGCTCAGATACAGCAGACAGCATGACCCCACAGTGCTTTCTGTCACAGCTGCTCGTCCACAGAGCAGGCCATGATTCGGCTGACAGAGCAGTATAGGAGCAGCTATTCTTCAGTAAGCACGGGAAGTGGGAGCTCATCTCCCGATACTGCAAGGCTCCTGCTTGCGTACACATCTTACACTCTTGTACA
>NW_010409996.1:0-30425 GCF_000710305.1 Buceros rhinoceros silvestris | reverse complement strand
CAGGAAACCCTGCCGCACGGGGTTTGCTTCCTGCAGAAGCATTCCCAGAGTCCAAGTTATAAAGAGCCACCATGGTGTCGTACAGCATCAACAGGGATTCCAAAATATGGGCAAGGAATAAAGCCATGTAATGAACCCAGGCCTGAACTCAGGATCTTCTATCCACTTCAGAAAGTAACCCCTACTGGATCCCACGGATGAGAAGCATCTCCTTTTATAGAGCACGCTTTATAGTGTGCTCGATGCAATCTCTAGGGAAATGTGAGATAGAGTTTTAGGTTGGCTCAGTCAGGGAAGGGGTACACTAAATTCAGTGTACCTACATATTGTGGGATTTAATTTTATTTTTTTTAAGTAGTAAGAAAAAGGTGGCATCACTTTTACTTTCAGCCATATTTAAGAAAAGTTGTGCCTGCTTTTCTTTGTAGAAACTGATTCCTTAATTGTTCTCAGAGGACAGAGAATGTCCTCACATGAGGTAGGTTAAGAAACATTTCATTAGGGAACCTGATCAAACTTGAAAGAAACTTAACACAGGCATGGGATAATCACTGACCTACAGAACCCTTCTAAGACTCTTAAGTAGCAGAAAACAAAGCAGAACTACAGAGACGTAGTGATTTTTGCTACCGAAATCTAAGTTATCTACGGACGCAGCTTCATCAGTAGCTACTCAAGTAATAGCAGTGCAGTGGTTTTTTTTCTTTTAAGAATCTAAAAGCTATTTACTTTAATATTCTTCTCTTCCTAGATCTAGATAGGCTGCAATTCCTGCGGGGGAAAGTCTATAACTTCCTTGATGAGTTATGACAAGTTCTGTTCATCTTGCAGCCCCTTTTTCTAGTATTTTGAAGTCTAAAGTGAAAAGTTAAATCCTTTGTATTACAGATAGAGAGGATGGTTTACATTTATTATATAAAAAAATAATACCTTAAAATCAACTCTACAGGGATGATTTCTCATAATCCTTTGTCCATGTATGCATTGCACACAAGCTTTTCCAAAGCTACACAGGCTAATGGGCACTGAAATCTCTTTGCAGCTCTGGTGCTGACCTGCTGCAGGAGCCTAGGCAGTTCGCTTTTCACTCTTTTGTTCATCTCATCACTTCAGAAACTCTTCAGGGCAAATAAATGATGTACTCGTTATGGCTGCAAAAAGCCTAAGCTGCTATATCTTCTCACTTTTTACTATGTTTTTTCAAAGAAAGTCCCTTTCCCTTAGTCAAAACATGGTATTAGAATTGGTCTGCAGCACCAAAGTAATTTCTCCAGCAGTATCTATGAACTATAATCTCACAAAGAATTATGTATAAGCTTAACTTTCTGCCCTGCGAAAATTCCATTTAGTACGGCAACATTTCAAGAGAAAACAGTTCCATTTCTACCTGAAACAAAATGAATTTTTTTCTAGGAAATCTCACATTATATATTTTTCAAAGAAGTAATAACTGTCAATTTACTGTGTAATTTTGAAATATCAAAGCAAAAACATAGCCTAAACACTCAGATTTTGAAGAGTAGAGTGTTTTAAAGTACAAAATATTCACAAAAAAATGCAAAAGAGACAATTTTATCTATCTTTCATTGATGTCATTATACAGAATCACGTAGACAAGATTGTGGTTGTGTTTAATTAAAAGAAAGAAAAACCTCTGCATGTTGACAGATCTGAGTTTACTACAGAGAGAATATACCGGCGAGCTTTACCATAGCTCAGATGAAGAAGGCTGTTTATCTGCTGAATATTTACTTCATTGATACTGACATAATTTATCTTTATCTTAGTGGTGATGAAGTGGCAAGCCATCAGGGAATGCAATTTGTATGGGCACTGCTATATATTCTGCTTTCACTTGTCTTTTCATCTTTACAATACATATAAAGCATCCAATAATACAGGAAATATTAATGGTTTGTCTACTTACACCCATTGCTTTTCATGTTGTCACTGCAGATGTCCTCACCTGGCAATGGAAACATGAGAGATTGTCAGTAGATTATAATAGACAATGAGGTTAACACCCCAGACTAAGCAAGCAAAATTCCAACAAAGTTACAACAACTTCCATAACATAGGCATCCAGCTTATATCTGGACAGATTAAATTATTACTATTACTACTTGATATTTCTCCTCGGAATATTTAGTTGAGTTCAGGTGCTTTTAATGACCTCTATCAACCTAGGAAATGTGGTAGATCACTAGATTTTTGTTCAAATTCCATTTCCGAATGGTTGCTGAAGATTATATGAGTCTAACTCCTGAAGCAGAATTAGAACTATTGCCATATAGGTTTTTTGTTTCTTTAGGGAAATCTATTGCAGCATGGAAGGCAACGACACGAAATGTTGTTCCAACTCAGTAACTCCTTTGCTTTCATAGATTAAAAAAAGTGGAATGAAAAAAATAACAGGAATGCAGTATAGGGCAAAATAAAGACCATTTCAAATTTCATACTTTCATAATGAGCAGCAACACAAGCCTTCAGTGTAAACTTGAGTTTCCAACAGAGAGCTCTGAGGCAAATCTGGAATTTTCTTTTGCATCCGTCTTTATTAAGAAGTGAATCTCGTCAGCCTCATTTTCAGAGGGGATGTTATCAGCTCCGCTCTTTGTGCACTGCGATATCTCCTCCTTCCAAGCAGATCAGGTTTCAGTAGAATTTGGAGCGATTGTGCAGCCTGACCTTATCTCGCTCTTCAGACACCATGTGCATTTGAATAGGGATTTCTGGCAGGTGCACAAACAGGCAGGACAGCAGCAGATTTGACGAGAACTTCAGACTCGTTTAACAGCCATTACAGTAAGTATCTAAGATCCCTCTACCTTCATGACCTGTTCAATCAGCATGGCCTTCTATTCCTTCCCCCCTCAAGCAGCTCTACTTTATACCCAAATTACTAAATTAATAGTGAGAATGACTGGTTTTTATTGAAGCCGACCCAGACATTAATAGTCTTAAAATTAATTCTTCCTATACTCTTGGCCTGCCTGCTATTATTTTGCTGTACTGTTAAGAACTAGACTGACCTTAACTCTCAAGTAATTTCATCGTGTCCAAATTAATTGCTTAATGAGAAAGTAGTATAAAGTGAACAAAGTTTGGTACCCATCAGCAGCAACAAATCTTTAGTTATCTTTCTCTTTTTTCAATGTCTGTATCAATCATAATAGAAGGTTGCTATGTTTTGCTTATGATTTTGCTTGCTTGTTTGTCTGAAACTTGCCAAATTCTCAGTTTAATGCTTCTCTTTATTTTCCAGTAATGTTAACAGGATCATCTTTCACTACGTCTTGAATTCACAAAAGTAAAATTCGCATCTTGGACGCATCTCTGACTGCCTCTTGCTGACATGAAAATGGACAAGCCTTTTTGTGAACTTCAGTAATTACACAGTTACGCTTAAAATAATTAGAAAGACCCATCCTTATTAACACAAAAAGCAGCAAATATCAAAATTCTTGTTTGACTTATCTTGGTTCTTGTCTTTTTTTTTCTTCCAATATGAGCCTTCCTACTTTAAAAATTATTCCTAAACAAAACCTGAAGCTTCCAAACGAAGTAGAAAGTAACTGTGTTAAGGATATCTTCCACTTTCGATACCTACTTCATATCCCCAACAATATCTTCCACACATACACAAAGATCTGAGCACTTCCCTTTAAGTGCTCTATTTCTTTCCACAATACGATTAAAGGTTGAAGACATACTAGTGATTTTTAAATTTTAACTAAAAAAAAAATCAGAAGGGGCATAGGAATTTTAAGGGAAAAACTCATCATATTTTTGCCATATATACGTAAAAAAGCTTTCACTAAGTATTATATTCCCCTTTTTTGCTATGAGGAGATTTACAAACCATTCAACTGAGGGAAATAACATATCTAATCATTAGTGAATAAAGACCAAACTCAGATTCTTCTTTTCTCTTAAGTAGTACAAGGACAAAAAGACTTTGATGATATGCCATCTTCCGTAAAAGATGACACTCTAAAATGACTCTGGTTAATTTTAATGGCAAAGAAAATGTGGCGTGGAGATTTAGAAAAAGAACTATTTATGCCCCAAGATAAAAAAAATTAGCAAGTGAATCAATGGCAAGAACAGCCTTTGAGAAGGTGTTCTCAGGAAATAATAGAGGTTGGAATAGAAGAGGGTAGGAAATGCTAGATGTGGGACTTTTATCAACTGGGAAAAAGCTGAGACTTTGTGAGTAGTACCAGAACTAACTTTGCTATTTTATTTTGTCTATGCAGAGGAAAAAAAAAAGATCATCAAAACTCCAATCTAAATGTAACTACCCTCATACAATCTTAAAAAACCCTAATAAATCTGTAAATACAAAACATTTATTTTCTGGGGCTAGAGAAAACAAAAACAATGAAAAAGAATAAAAAGGGCAGTCTTCTGTTTTAAATAACCACGCTGGCTGTACAGTTTTCAGGCATAAACACTCTCCCTGCTTTCATGCCCTAGATATCTACCACTCTCCGAGCACCATACAAATTACAAAATGTCTCAGGATGTTAACACAAGATGAAAAGCCATTTAAAGTCACTGTATTTTCCAAACACCAGACAGAATTTACTGTCACGTGCTGAGAGCTCTTGATGGGGAGAGCAGAGAATACAAGAACTAATCCATGGAGAGATTTACCAGCATCTTGTGGTTTTAAAAACATTTTAATTTATTTAATATTTTTTCTGACATTTTCTCTGGCAATTGTGAACCATTAGGCATGGCTACATAAACACATCACTGCTAGTTACTGCAGCAGCACAGCATCTGTACTGCAGCCTCCGCCCATTTCCACAGGCATCGTAACCTGCCTGTGCTGAATTTGCACGACTATATGACATCTGCTGCAGGATAAGCTCACTCCTGAAAAGTTAATAATAAGAAAACTATTAGGAAAATAGCAAGTCTCTGTAGGTCTACAAAGAGTCCTTTTTTTTAATCTTTCTGTTTTCAAATTGTATTTCTGGATAGAAATGTGCATCCACACAAGTGTTGTATTTCATCTGCTATTTTTTCTCTTAGGTTTTGACAACACATTAATCACGGATGAACACAGACACTCGAAGTGAGCTTTAGTCTCTTTGTATCATTTAAATGTTATCTGCTTCACGCTGTTGCCTTTGAATGGAGTTGTGCAATGTTTTGGTGTTGGAACTGGTATTGAAAGGAAGGGCTTTAAGTCCTGATGACTGATACCTTCCTTCAAGATTCAGGACATCTACATTTTAGAAGAGAGTACAGGCAAACAAGTTTCCAGAGCGCTCCCGTCTATCCCGTTCTGAGATGAGGTACAAAGACAGCGTGTGGCAGGGAGTTGTAACTAGCCGTGAACACAAGCCAAGCAAACACACACTACAGAAATTTCCTAAATAATGTTTCCCTGGGACTCAAAGATATGCCTTCATGGATCTAGTGCAGGAGCTGTCTTGAGGTTCCAGGAAGTTATCTCAAACTATACTTAATTTTGTAGGATGTACACAAAGCACCCATCCACCTCTTAACCTGTTCATACCGCAGCCTCCCACAAGACTGCAAAGTAGAAACCAGCCCCTGACTATAACTTGGACAACGACATACCTGAGATTGCAGAGAAGGATGTCAAGCACAAAGAGTCAAAACTGTTGTGAAGTCTTGTGAAAAACATCCTCTGCTCCTCTTCTTGGTTCCGTTAGTAAAGTCACACTAATGTACCTGTGATAACACACTCCCTTCCATAGCAGCACCTTACAGTATCCTGGCAAGCCATATTATTCCTCCACTGCTAATTAAAATGAAAAAGGAAGCATTTTAAAGAACGATCTTTAGCAAAAGCAGAAATACCAGAAATTGGTAAGTGAATACAGAAAAAGATACTGAAGTATAAATCCAGTGCTTAAATGGTCTCACATTTCAAATATGACCCATTAGATAAAAGAAATTTACCTAAATTAAAAAAAAAATTATTTAAATGAAATTACGCTCTGGCAACTCCCCTTAACTCACCAATATAACATTAATAGCTAATGTGATAACTCTTTTCAATTAATACGGCAGCATTCCATGCTGATGAGATTTTCATTTATCCACAGGTGAACATTTGTATTTACCTTTATGGCTAAAATGACCCACATTTATTCAAACTGTCTTTTACAGACACAATGTCAAGGAATATATATGCTTCCGCTATAAGCCAAATACCTCATTATAGGGGGTTTTTTTACTGCTCTTACTTGTTTTTGACTTCTCAGTCTTCATTTACCAGGATTAACACAACTGTTCCGTGTTAATACCTATGACCATAAAGTCTTCAGTATTTTCAATCTTGGTAATATGACTAAGTTCACGATCAAAATCATGAGAGAGAGGATCACCCTCACCAAACAATCATAAAGCCAGAGTTGAAGGTTCCACCATCTTGGGCATCAACCCAAGATTCACTGCTAATCTGAAGGTGGAAGAGTATACGTTACTTAGGCAGAAGCAGGATTTGATTGAAACAAGTGTTGAATTTCATCGTTACAAACTGGTGACTCTTTGAGGAGCTAAAGAAACTCCTCTCACCTCCTCTTCTTTCAAAAATCATTAAGCAGCTTTACAGTATAGTCCATTCATATGTGTCAGTTTTTCCAAATCACTTTTCTCTTTTACGATAAAAGTGATCAAGGCCTATAAAATCACCTCCCATTAGTCAAACATATTTCAAACAGCAGGCTGGCACTTTAGTAGACCACATTTTTTTTATGTTAAAGGTGAATAAAGAAGATTTTCGCATTGCTTAGGGGACAAGTAGTTTGAACTTCAGTGACCCTCAGATGAGGTCTTTTGATAAATTGATTAACACTGGCAATCATCATTTGGTCATTAAGTATCATTATAAAATTTTTCAAACTGTGGCCCTGTTTAAAGCAGCTTCAATGAATTTTAGCAAAGACTAGCAAGAAGAACCTGATTTTAATATAATTTGTTATTTCTAAACAATCTCTCATCTTTATCCAACTGAATTTGCCACTGTTCTTTTAATGAAGAGGAAAATGAGGAATAAAGAAGAGACTCCTCCTGAGAGGAGAGCATGTCTGTCACAAATAATATTCCACTTATTCTGATGCAGAACCACTGCAATTATTTTAACTATAATTGAAGTCCTGAGCAATAGAAAAACAGGGTTATAAAACTTTTCAGTGTTGGTAATAATAAAGCATGACATATTCACTTCTGATCCCCACAACCAGCATTGTAATCACTCTATTCGGAATGTAAAAAAACATCTGGTTGCTGTTCTAATGAAAACTTCCAAGTAACTGTAATGATATGGGGCAGGTGCTGATATCAAAGTCGAACTTCTAAGCCTTTACATCCTCAAAAAAACTTTTATCTTGTGTTTTGACTGGAACGAGATAGCATAAGAAACCAAATCTAATAACCAAAGCTCTGCTTTGCCATCTGTATGCAATAACGGAACGTGGAGAACAATGGCAAGAAAAACAAAATGTCAAGATCCGGAGTTAGGAAAATACGAATTACGTCCAAGAAAGTAGTCTTAAATATGTACCATCTAAATATCCCACTCATACTGATTTCAAATGGACAAGTTCACATCTTTCCGTTACTGGTAAAAAAACCAGTTCCAAATATTTCAACCACTCCTATCCCCTTGCCAAGAGAGGGGAGAGGTGGTAGTGTTAGCTATGGTTATTTGTGTTCAGATGTTTCCACACATTCAATACTGGTTTTTTCTTGCTGAGTTCTTTGCTCCTCTAAATTGCAGGACATAGCAGCAAAATGGGAAGAGGCAGGAAGGAGAATATTACACCTGGATGCTGTTGATGCACGTGCACGTTGCTTCACCTAACATCTCTACTGCAATGTCTTAATAATCACAGACTCTTAGCTCTTCTAGAGCAAGCATCTTATTCTATTATGTTATTGTTCTGGGATTACATTCCTCTCTACTCTGTAAAAAAATCCAAAAACAACCCACCACACACATTTCCAATGTTATCAGCTATCATCAATCATCTCCTTAGTTCAGGTGGGTAAATGCTTGCAATCATTGGAAAACCCTGCTAAATGAAGTCAACATAGAGTTCATTTAAAAACAGATAAATAAATAAAAACAGGTGTAAATATTTCAGGTACCTAAATAGGTTGCTTACTTTACAGAACGATGGGATGATCTTCCTAGTGCCATAAAAATCATTAGGCAGTCAGAGACTCAGCCAATACACCAATACAGTAGAAAAGGTCTCACTAACATCCCACAGTATCAGCCAGCCCACAGCACAAGCAGAGCAGGATGGAGAAAAGGTCCCAAGGGTTTTCACCCCTCTCAGAATATTCTCCCTACCTCCATCTTCCACAAAAAGCAAAATACGGAATCAGCGACTTTGAAGCTGTTTTGAGGAGTCAGGTTGTACAAGAGGGTCTCAGGCTTTAAATCTTTTTTCAACTGTTATGCTCAGTAAAAACTATCACAACTATATAACATCGAAGTAGAACAGGAACCAATGGCAAAAAAAGTCTTTCTTTAAAAGTCCTTATATACTTACCATCCAAGCATATTTAGTGCGGATTCTGTAAGCAAGTTTCCAAAGCTCCATGGTATTAAAATATTTCTGTAATGCCTTTAGAAAATGAATAAAAGAATAAAAACAACCCAACTACTGGAATACTGCATAACCGTAATAGACCAATATTAGATTTAATAAGCTGATCTCATGCAAACATGAGAAAAAGAAATTTAAGGTCACATGTACAAGATGACTGTATTTCAGAAAGTAATGCCTGAGAAAAAGGCTGAAAGGTTAGAAGTTAAAATAACTGGACATGAGTTCTATGAGTACAACGCAGTGCCTTCAAGTGCTAAGGGAATCCACGGATAGTGAGAAGGAGATCCATGAATTTCAAAGAGAAATTACAATGCTGCCACTGCAAACTTCATCGTAAAAATATCTGTGACCTGGTTAGATGACACCCCTTCCTTGGATAAATGCATGGTGCTTTGTTTCCAAGCTCTCTTTTGCTTTATGCACGCTGCCAGAAGCCGGTTATACCTGGATTTAAATTTAACTTCAACATTAATACATCTTGTGCTATTTTGTCCTGTCTTGTCTAATGTAATCAACAGCATGGGTCTTTTGTCATTGTCACTTCGTCTCCAGCACGCAGGGTACGCTCAGCAAACAAGCTTTGGAAACTTGCTTATTGTACATCACCTCTGACTCTAGCTTCTCATAAAGCAGAGACACAATATAGATTTGTAGGGTTTTTCTTTATGTATTTATCATCAAAAACGTGTCAAAAATCACCATTGTATTTGTACTGCAATTTCCATACTTTCTGCGAATTACAGATTGGTATAAGCCCAAAGAATGACTCTTACGAGCGGTAACTCTTTAAAACACACAGCTCTGATCGTGCTGGATAATTCAGTTCCTACATCAATCATCCATACAAAGTTTATAACAAACTGTTACGGCATATTGTTATCACTGTAGGATGCTGGAATATATTCTTTAAAGTTTAGACATACTTGGATACACTAGCAATGCACATCACATTTCGAAGACATCATTTAAACATGGTGAGTGAGACTCTAGATCCATTTAAAGTCAATGGCAAAACTCCCACTGCCCTCAGAAGTCAAGTCCTGTCCATTATTGCCGCCTTTATTCACTTTTGCCAACTAAAGGACAAATTATTAATAAATGCACAGGATATTACTTAGTCTAAGCAGAGCTGGTAAGAACTAGAAAAGAACCTTTTCAAATACATTATACATGAATCAAGCTGTTATCTTTTCAACAATTTGTTCAATGAGCTGGCATTCAACCAGATAGAGAGATGGTCAAATACTGCAAAAGACTATTCCTGAATAATTTATTTAATGAATAACAGCTACTTTGAGAGGATAATGTATTCTGTGAGTAATATTCAACAGCTTACAGCCAAAAGTGTTTTATCCAACATTAATTACTGCTGTTTTGGGGAGGCATAGAAGCATTGTGAGGTTTTGTTTGTTTTGCTTTGATCTTCCATCACTGCACAGCTACCAATCCTCGTGCTACAGTACACAAATAACAACCACCTGACTTCTGTTAAATTTACCTTTACATTGTTTCAGCACGTAGGATTTGTTAACTTTCATCTGAACAAATGAAGTGACATTTCAACATCCTGTGTATCGCCAATTCAAGCAGGAAGTTCCGTGAGGTTAAAAAAATAAGGATAAGATCATCTGAACAAATGAAGTGACATTTCAACATTCTGTGTATCGCCAATTCAAGCAGGAAGTTCTGTGAGGTTAAAAAAAAAAGGATAAGAAAAAAATTTATCAGGAACAAGCCTCAAGCAAGTTGAATACAAATAACATTGCCATACTGATGTTTCCTTCAACAACTGTCTATGAAGTCCATGTCATGATTTTCTAAAAATGTTGGTATTTTTAAAAATTGTATTTAGTAATTTACATAAACAGTTGTTATGCTGAATTTTCTGTTCTAGGAGGATTCCACTGTTGATACAAAAGCATAGAAATAGCCAGTGAGTAGTTTTAAGCATCGTTTCCTTCCTCAGAGAAATAAGGAAGCTTTCACATCTCTAAGAGCTATGCTGTTGGCAGTTCCTTAACGTTAAGACATCCACACCCTTGATGTCTCTGCTTCACCAGGCACCAAGAATTTTGCTGTTCCCTTAACTAAGTTGTACCACAGGCCATACGTTCCAGCCTTCTTTCAGACCCTCCCAGCTGATTTTAACGCACTTAGCTCCTTACACAGACTTTAACCCATTATATCACTACTACACACAAAACACTAACAGCTCATCGAAACCCTGAGGAAACTGCCACAGAACATGAAGGAAACCAGAAGAGGAGTATGTTTAGATTTCAATTGTTTTAAAGTAGTTCGTGTTGTACAGCATAACCACACGTGATAAGGCGCTGGTGTCATTTCTGTCACATCTTTCTATGCAATATGTTTCAGACTGAGAGTTTACATCATGGTCTCAGGCTGGGAACATAATATGAGCTTATGTGGATGCTCATGGGTACCTCTGTGCCAGCCACATGGAATAATGAGTCATAACTTATGCTTTTTTAATGAGAGATAACGTGATTTGGAAATCTGACTTTCCTCTACTGAGTGGAAAGTTTAGTCTACCTCGAAGTCTCTCCAAGTGAGCAAGTCCACATGGAAGACCAGAGTCAATCACACAGGTGCTATCCCTGTCCTACCTGGTCAATCACTTTCTCTTTGCTGGGGAGCTGCTGCCTTCCCTCAGTGGGAAGTCTCCTCATCTAGCTGTTCTCTAAATTAACCGCGAAGTCACAGCCCATAGCTACCGCTTCCCCGCTGAGGCCAAAGACGATCCATCTTCACTCTGCCGCTGGTAGGCAAGTTGTAGCTTCAGCTGTGATGTTCAGCACCACCAGCCATCTGCGCCAAGAGCCTGCTCCCCTGGAAGGGAGAAGAGGAAGGAAACCATCAGCAAGTCGCCAGCTGAGACAGTGTCTCACTTGCCTTGCCACTGCTCAGGTTAAATGAAGCTTGTGGCACAATGAATAGACTTCTAGCTACGGAGGTATGAGAGACCTGGCAGCGCTACTTACTCTGCAGCTGAAATTCTTTTTCAGGGCAAAACTTGCTAGGTTTTCTGATAAAGCCGATTCACCCTTCGCATAATTTGTAACAAACAATTATTTACCTTATATTACAATAAGTTTGGGGGGAAACTCAGATTTGTATTCCTAGCACAAATGCACATATGTGCATAATGACATTACTTAATATCTGCAAGCTTTAAAGCTTTTCAATAACCTACCTACAGGCTTCATTTATTATCTGAAATAACACCATTATATTTTTGCTGGGTTAGAAAGTTCTTGCAAAATACAACGCATACCGTTTTTAAGTAGCATAAGTAATTTTTTCACTTTTAATACCTTCTCAAATGGATTGGCTCAGAACCTTCTGTGCAAATGGATTCTAAAACCTGAAAATACAAAATATTATCTCGCCAGCTTTTTAAGAAAACTTATTTTAAATGAGGTCTTTGTAAATACACTTTATGGTGCAGTCTTCAATCACACTGGTTTATTTTGACCTTTTTTTTTCTGGCAGACTCCCATCTCTTTCAGTGCAGTGTTTAACTATAGAGGGTACTAAGGAGCGTGCAAAGGATTGCATTTTTAATGAAAATAGAGTCTTGAATTTGTCATTTAGAAAAAAAATCATGAACTTAATGTTCGTTCTTATTTAAAATGTCCCATATGAGTTTTAACTCGCTCCTTTTTAGTTACCAGAGCTCCGTGCTCTTGTTTCCAAGACTCTCGTTAAACTTTGACTATCTGATTTTTATTATGATTCAAAGGAAAATAAAACAATACATGAAAAAAGTTTCCATCACAATCCATAAATTGTCACTTTTGAGAGAAATTAGCAAGATCATGCTTAGAAAGGTTATTTCTGGTTACAGCACATTTCTTGTGATAACCCAGATCAAAATACATTAGCTACAAAACGAATTCTGTTTTGGCGAATAAATGAACACAAGTTACACGTGGCAGAATAATTCAGAATAAAGATGGAAAAGTGATTAAATTTTGTATTTTCGCAGACAACCTGTTTATGAACAAGCAAATCCAACCAATTAAAGAGCAAAAACTTGAAAAGGTGAAAGAATACTTAGACACTGTCTAGAGACAGGTAAATTAATTAAAATCACATTAAATCTACTATTTCATTTAATTCCTTGAGTTGTATGTGCATCTCCTCTTCAGGAATAGTCTAAACGATTTTGATATTTGACAGGAAAAACTGTTACTACCTTGTTTTGCAAGAGTTTGAAATAGATAACCTCTAAGCACTGTCTTGTCACATTTCCTTCTACCCCCGAGCCTGAAGTCTCAATAATGTCATCACAAAACGCAGCAGCAGTGATCTGCCCTATAGAAAGAAAAGACAAAGGAACTTCAAAAGGTTGTCTTTTCTTGATGCTAAATCATCGCGCCTTGTTACCTTACTGCTGTCTGCTCTGGAAGGGCTGAGATAACAGTCAGAGATAACATGCAAGTGCTCAGTTCAGTTTTTTGATGAAGAAATGTCTAAATCTAGCCCGTATCCAGGGCTAAACTACAGCAGTTGTTCTATCACCCCATAACCCTACCCTAGCCAAGAAGGGGGATCAGGAAAAGGAGAGGAAACCCACAGGTTTAGATGAAACCAGATTTAATTGAACAGCCAAACTAAAATACCAACACAAGGTACACAAAGTTATACTCAGCCCAGAGAACATAGAGTGGTCACGATAAACAGGAAAGCAGTTCTCGGGAGGAAGGTAGAGGGACAGGAGAAGCCCAAGCAAGAGACACCCTCCTTCTCCTCCGTAAACCTCCCCCTTTACACTGGGTGTGACATTTACGGTCTGGGATAGACCTGTGAGCCTCTGCGGAACAGCTGCCCTGGGTGACTCCAACGTGCTGATGGCCTGCAGAACACGGCATGCCTATGATTGTGTCCCAGTGAAACCAGGTCAGGAAGATATACCGAGTCATGAGTTTCTTTGACTTCCATAGTTTGAGATGACACAAACAATTCTTTAAAGTGCTTTTATATAAAATTGGGGGGTTTATATAAGCAATATTTAAAATACATAAATTATTATTCATCAAGGATCACACAGAATTATTTATAGGCATTCATTTGAATATTGAATGTGCTCTGTAGACTGTGAAGCAACTGAGAGCTATATGAAATAAACAAAATACTTGTATTTTGATTGTTCCTGAAATTATCATGAAGTTTACTTCAGGGTCATATTTTTTCTCATTGTCCTTATTTCTGTATGACCTACCAAACATAGGTGCTTTCACAACAGAATTGTCCTTTGGGTATTTGTGTCTAGACAGTCTGAGTCACAAATATATCAACTTAGTCTTGTAAAATTCAGAGAGAAAAAAGACATTTTCATTTTTATTATGGAAATAAATGAAAGAAGAAAAAATTACCAGAATCTGGTCATTAGAATTTCTGATTAAGCTTGTCTTATCTCTTAAGGCTGGGCCTGTAACTCCAAACATCAGCAAAAGTTTTGGATGTTCCATGGAAAGAAGTCTGCTGACTATTTCACCTAGAATATAATAGTATCATATTATGTATATAATAAACACTATATGCTTGTATAAACACTGTCCAGGTTTTTTATCATTATCTCAAAGTACAAGCATGACAGGCTTGTGAAGCACTGGAACAGGCTGCCCAGGGAAGTGGTGGAGTCCCCATACATAGAAGTAATTTAAAGGACGTGTAGATGAGGTGCTGAGGAACACGGCTTAGTGGTGACCTGGCAGTGCTGGGTTAATGGTTGGACTCGATGATCTAAACATCAGCAAAAGTTTTGGATGTTCCATGGAAAGAAGTCTGCTGACTATTTCACCTAGAATATAATAGTATCATATTATGTATATAATAAACACTATATGCTTGTATAAACACTGTCCAGGTTTTTTATCATTATCTCAAAGTACAAGCATGACAGGCTTGTGAAGCACTGGAACAGGCTGCCCAGGGAAGTGGTGGAGTCCCCATACATAGAAGTAATTTAAAGGACGTGTAGATGAGGTGCTGAGGAACACGGCTTAGTGGTGACCTGGCAGTGCTGGGTTAATGGTTGGACTCGATGATCTTAAAGGTCTCTTTCAACCAAAACAATTCTGTAACTAACGACTCATCTGTTCTATGAAGGTATGCGAAAAGCACAGAATTAAGAAATTCAAACCTTTCAAACATGATTTTTTCAAGAAGTTTTAAATCTGGTTCCTATAATCCAAAGCGTCGATTTTTCAAACTCAATTTTTGTTCCGCTTAATTCAATGACAGATTCCTATTTTACTTTAATGGCCCCCTAATTTTTGTCTTCATTACACGTTCCAAAATATTAATGCAAACAGCTTCATCTTATCAGTCAGCCTACCAGACATGTTTGTTAATGATCAATTATTTTTTTTAGCATGGAATCAGCCATAGAATAAATCATTTATTTATCGGGTTGCTACAGATAGCAGTTTTTAAGTTTTTCCATGAATATTGAGAAATAACACATTTTTCTAAACAAACAGAGGGAGAGGAAGAAAAAATCCCCAATGCTGTATGGGCTGGATTGATATACCAGTAATAACTGTAATAAGTGAACATGCTCTCTGAACTAATGGTGTGCATTCAAGTTTATGAAAGTATCTTCAAGTGGTGCTTACAGCTTTCTTTTATCAAAGTTGCTGGTCAGTACTTTATAGCTTCTCTGAGTTTATTTATTCTGATCAAAGTATGGAATATAAAAGATTAAACTCTTCTAATTACATGCCTGAAGGCACATTAACAATGCAAGTGTCAAAGCTCTGCTGAAAATTCATTTCGCATTTTTAATAAAAACTGATAGCAAGGTTTTGAATGCATCTAACTGGAAAAAAGTAATTTTTGTTTCAGTAGCTTCTTTATGAGAAGCCCTGAAACCTCACAAACACAAGGGTATAGGTAATTTGTGCTCTGAAATTGGACCACAAGAAATCTTCCTGTCAAACAATTCCCAGTGAATTTATTCTTAACTTGATGGCACCAAAAAATAATTCAGCATTAGAAATCAACTCTAAATTTTTGATCAAAAATATCAATTTAAAGACTTTCATATGATCAAATATTCACGATGTTACTCTTAGTTTTACAGAGCAGAACTCAACTGTAATCTGTTTCAAAATTAGTAGATTTTCTTCATGCCTTCAATATCTCTCTCATGTTTCTACAATGCTTTTTTTTTATTCCTCTCTTTTCCTTTCCTGCAGCAGATAGTAATTTCCTCAACCGCACCGTGCGAAAACATGAAATAAAAGCATTTTACGGAGCTCCCGAAAACCTTCGTAGTGCAACAGGTTCCCGTGGAACTTAGACTTCTGAAGGGTAGAATACTGCAAAGATGTTTTGCCTTTCGCCATAGCTCTTCTTTATGGTGCTTACCTGTCCACCTGCGCTGCGTCTTCGGGAAAGTGAGACTGTCAGACCTCGCCATCAGTGAAACGAGAGCTTCCTATCTTGAACTCAGCTGTGCCAGGGATGCCAAGCTCAATATTCCGCCAGTCGGCAAGGAGCAGAGAGGCAGCCAAGCTCTAAGACACGATAGAGCCTGCGTCACTGTTTGTTGGTCCAAGCATAATACAGAAAGGGTCTACTGTGCGTTCCTTGTTTGCCAGAAAACACCCCGAGGAATTAAGCAGTGTTAGGTAAGATGTCACATAAATTCTAGTAAAAATTTCCAGTTATATCTGAACTACACTTGTAAATAATGACTAGTGTAAATTTTATTTTTTGAGCTGGAAGTACTGTCCCTTTGGGTTCAGAGTAAGGCAATCTTCAAGTTTCCTAGATTATGAAGACCTTAGCAAGCTCTTCTATTGAGATTTGTCACCTGGATGTCAATGCACTACTCCCAGGGGACTTGGGATTATTTGTTGCTTTGAATTTATTCTAAACATACTAATGCTGATTTGGGAGGTAGCTGCGTGACCTCTGAAGATGGCAATTTATGAGTGATCTATGAAAACCACCCAGAACAGTAATTTACAAAGAAGTTCTGTTTGCTTACAACAAATATCCAGGCAAGACCTTAGAATTGTTCTTATACAGCAAAGAAGAATAAACAGCTGAATTTGCTCTGTTGAACACTCATGCAAAAAGCTGAAAGGTTTAAAAGAAGAAAAAAGCTAGCAATTGTGAGCATTAATGTTAATTCTGTGATGATTTTCTGCCACTCTTTGATGCATCTCAACAACAGTTTAACTGGTATATGGAAGTAATAATTTTAAAAAATGCTTATTATTTTATTCCGGGGGAAAATAAAACTATTTTCAGTTGTCTCCTGCATCTTTGAGAAGTAGAATAAGAGATGGGAGAAAGATACTAAGAAAAACAACAGATGTTTCCTTAGTTAAGAGTTATGTTCTAAAAACTTCCCTCAAGGGAATCACCAGCTCTACCAGTTTTGTCAAGCACTGTCACAAAGCCAAAGTGCACCTCAACATGTCTAATCAGCCTGCAGCCCAGGAAACTGAGAAAATCACTTCACACTCTCCTTCCACAAATCTCCTCAGATGTGACAAAGCAAAGGAGGGGGGTGTGGGGTGGCAAAACCACAACAGAAAGCAGGAGTGTTTCAGAGACACCAAGATGATGACCTTCTCTAAACCATCTCACACACACAAGCTTTTTCTTCAGTTGGCTTAAGAAAATTTCTAAATAAGCCTTTCTCATATTGTAGCAAAAAAAGACAATGTCAAACGTGATAAAACTTTTGAAACATAAAATAAAGTTATAGAAGAAACCATTTTACAGCTTATAACTTCTCAGCAACCCCCAGAGGATGAACAGATCTACCAATGCTAAAGGTCCAAAGACACAGTCAGTAGTTTCCCCTTTGTCTACCACAGAAAAGAAATCATAATCTAGATGCTCCTACGTAACTATAAGACAGAATAACAAATACCTGTCACGATGACCTAAGATGTTTCTGGGACTGCTATTTTGCCAGGAGTGTGTATCTAAATCATACTTTCTGCTAAAAATAAAGACAAACAAAGCTGTTACCTTGCAATAACGCTTCAGATTTGAGTTTTGCCAGGACATTTATTGTCAACCTTTTCCTTTCCCTGTTAGGCCAAATGGTGCCATTAAGGTCTATCTTTTTATTTAGTTCAAATGCTTGATACCTAACTAACACTAAGATAAATGGCAAACAGATACAAGTTGAGCTATTCAGGATCTAGAATATATCCTTGTTTTCCTCTTACGATGTGACTTTTCCACATTGGGGATGAAAATGTTAAGGAAAGAATCCCTCTTTATCCAACAAAACGCAGCTAAGGTGCTGTTCCATGCTTCTCACGCCACTGACGGTACATTTACTCAAGTAACTCAACTTGACGGTGAACAAGAGGTGATTGGATCTCCTGCATTACAGTGGGACACGTGCTACAGCTATCGACGCAGCCAGCATAGCACACAGTACCATTAGTCTCAGTATAGGGTGAGATTTTAGATACTTCTGATTCAGACACTAAAGTTCAAGCAGGATATAATTCATTAAATTCAACGAAAAGAGCACTGTCAAATTTTATCCCTTTCTTGTATTATATTCCTGCCTTCTGGAGAATGCAGGAAATACTAATTAAAATATATTCTCACATTAATAAATTTTAAGGAAACAAAATGTAAAGTATTTGAGGTAAGCTCCTTCAAGTTCCCATGCTAATTCTCAGTATTGGGAAGTCTTAATGAACCTCACAAAGTATCACTTTAAAGTTGCTGAAAATTCTTGTCTCAGTTTTTTGCAGAAGTATCACGCTTGTGATGTAAAATGTGCCAACAGTAACATCTCCATCAGGATTTGATTGGGTTAATACTTTTTCAACCAAAATGATAAAGACCGCATCTTAGCTTTGATAACCCCCTGAGCGTAAAGTTCAATTTACCATGTTTCTTTGGTTATCAAAGCGAGTTTGGGGCAGAATATTATGAAATGAACTTTGAATTACACCCCACTCCTGTGCAAAGTGCTGTGCTGATACTCCTGCTGATTTGCATACTGCTAATGTTTTTATTTCAGAACAAAGAGAGGGTTTTATTATCGGTTATAGCAATTACACGCAGACTGCAAAAATAAAGATGACTACGACTGAATGCATCAATTTGCATTTCTTAATTCTCCTGGTCATCCTTTGTTTACCAGTTGCTTATGTAATGGAAGCTGGTGGGTTTGGAATCACTGGACTGAAATTAAACACAGCAGTGATTTGCAAAGACTCTGAAACAAACAAAAATGGTTTTCTTCACATATTAAAACTCAGCATAAACAGTAACAATAACAATCATACCTGCAAAAGATCTGATCATCTTGTCCATCTGTTCTAGGAAGAGCATCTCCATCTCTGTTCTATTTAGAACCTTCCCTGGAGATTTTATCTGCCCTGTGTAATTTTAGACCAAATTAGACTAAATCCAAAGTGTTATTTTGAACACGGGTCAACAGGCCAATGACTCAGTCCATTCAGCTGGCACTAGTTCATTAAGATACATCAACTGAGAAAGTACACAAGAATTATCTGTATTTTAGACATCGACAGCAACACTACATTATTCAAATAATAGATGAGCACTTAAACCATGTCAGCTATGTTTCACAGCAGCTATTATATGCTCTGCAAGGGCACTGGATACCCTTTTGAATTGTTTATTTGAATCCGATTCCCCAGAAGATCTGAGGTGTCTGAATTTAAAGAGTGATCTTCTCTTGCATATTTTGTCCTTTCCAATAAAACCAGTGGTGTAGGAACTGCTAACTCCTGGATGTCCAGGCTGTGACTGACTGCTGGCCATGCTGCCACCTTGCTGGAGATAGAATGGTGCTACACAAGCCAGGTCCAGCTTCAAACTGCTTAAATTTGAGTGTATTTAGAAAAACAAAACAAAAAATTCTCAATGAATTTGAGGTACTTCCTAGGGCTAAATAGAGCAGAAGGATTATTTTCTGGAATATATATACTGTGGGAAGAGCCCAGGTGGTCAGTGCAGAGGGCTATTTACACCACTCCCCTTGCTGGGCAGAAGGGGAAAGGCAGCAGAGGAGTCAGCCCCATCTGTCATTGAAGGATGCGCAGAAACTGCTTCATTTCCCTGTAACTCTCTTACCATTTCAGCATGTTAAGGACTGAGGATGTGATCTCAAGCAACAGTTTATGCAGCCCGAGAGGAAGGATGCTTCTACACGGATTGTGATGAAGGGTGTACCTAGTTTCCCAGTTGACTGCACATCATATTTTCTTGAAAGAGTGGGACAAGGTGGTCTGTCTGCTTTTTCCCAATTACTTCCTGGTGTGCCATCAGCAGCAAGGGGAACTTGCCCCTTTCCTGTGAGTAAACACAGGTTGAGGCTGAAAATTTCAGCAGAGTCCACTATCAAGATTTGGCCGTATCTAAAAAGAGAATAAAACACCTGCTTCACCTATTTTAAAGGGTGTACTACCTCCCATCTGATTAGAGTTTTCTTAAAGCATTTGTTTACTACTCAATAACCCATTTTTTTACTCTGCTTTTCAAGGTAGCTCTGGAACTAGGCTAGGAGTAGTAGAAGATGTAAAAGGAATTTTAGAAGCAAATTACTTTTTCTTTGACAATTTACCATGGCTTCTTGTTGTCAGCATAATACTACTGAAAATAGCAGAGACATTATTCTTTGTGGAAGTTTTTGAAAAATAAGACTAGATCTTATAGTTAATCACCTTCTCACATATCATATAACAGATCAAAAGCTGATACACATAATTCAGGGTTTGTTCTTTGTGTTTACAAACAAAACAATTTATTATGAGTTTTCCTCCTCTATCGGGAGAGCTACAGAACTACCAGAATAGATAATTGCTTAGATCTGTGTCACCACCACAGTACAATCGTATTGTTGAAAGATCTTAATATCTTCTTCAGCTATTAGAACTTACTTTTGCATGATCAATGCAGATTGCTTAGGTGCAAGCTGTTGTTCCTTCACGATTGCGATGATGAGGATGGCAAAAAATACCCTCAGTTCTTGAGTACTGCTTTGCTGTTCCTTTCCAGATACGCAATGGTCTATGGAGTTCTTTTAAAGGGATCACTGTCAACGAGAAATAAGGGGAAGGGTTGTTATGGAGAGTTGAAAACTAATCCTCAAATGTCTTGTTTCACATGTAAAAGAAGATAACCTTACCTGGTTATAGCATCTTCATGAAAAATGGTTTGGTTTCAATTAATCATTAGCATTAATTAGAGACTAAAATATCATCTAAAAACTCCTCTATATATAAATATGTTATATGGTAACATTATATAATCAAGGAGCGCCTAAGGAATCTGCGTAGTACTCCCCCATCACATTCCAGTACTCTCGACCTGAGCATTTCAAATTCGTTATGACAGACACTACGTCAGACGTTACAGTCCAAATGGAAATGGCGTTTTCATTCAGTAAATGGATTTGGAACTGTTTGTTTCCTTTTTTATTTGATTACATAAGGCAGATATACAAATTAATTTAGTAGAATCCAGTCAAAGCTTTATGAGTTTTTTTAAAAAGTAATTAAGCTGGAAAACATTTTTTTCTATCATAAATGAAAGCTATCTGACTCAAACAAGTGCACGAGGCAGTAGCAACATGAACTTCAGAAAAATAAACCATATAAAAATAGTGTTTTCCTTTAACTTTCTTTACATCATTGCCACTAGCAAAAAAAGAACAAATTTTCTCTCTCCCACAGTGATGTGATCAGCCCACATTAAAAGGATCATTTGTGCTTTCTAAAATACTCTACAACTATTATGCCACTTTAAAATCTCAGATATTTCAGTGGCAATCATCTATTAGCATTCGTATCTCTAAAAGCTGCAAATCTATCCTGGTATTTTATTCATGTGTAATTCAGGTAGCTCTGATCCTTAGCGACAGGCTCTTTAACAGAAAAAAAAGAGCATTCCAGTACAATCTTGGCATTAGTAGGTCTTACTGCATTAACTTATTTCACATAATAGTAATTTACAATCATAAACATCCTTCACGTTTCTGCTTTACAAACACTATACTCGCAGAAGACATTAACAGTGTTTTGTATTTTCTAGTAGGTAGGCATACAATTTCTACCTTTGTAAACATCATTTATAGAAAGTAAATAGGTGGAATGTTCTTGAAAACCATTTCCACGTTTTTGTTACAGTCATTTTGGGAGGATGAGGAACATTTTTGCTCTTTTCTTTCCTTCCTATGTTGTACAAAACTGACATACCAAACTGACAGGTTTGGGAATGAGCTTCTTCCCTGTCTTGAAATAGTCCCACAGGTATTCTCTGCCTTGGAAACCTTAAAGATCTTTGATAGCGTCCCCTAGACAAACTGTTTTAAAGTTTTTAAAGTTCAATAAAATGTTTTACCATGTTTCACAAGAGGTTATGGCATCACTCTGCATCACTGCTACAAGAGTTTTTCATTCGTGTTGTGCATCCAGTGACGTTTCTCACCAAGGAAGGAATCAGACCAGAAGAGCTTTCTCAGGAAAGTCTCAAACTTCTAAGGGCAACATTCACCTTTACAGTCTCCATAAAGAGCTGGAGAAAACCAGCCCTTTCAAAAGGCAACAGCAAGCTCTGCTCCATTTCTTGGAAGAACAGTTGCAGGGAACCTGTGCCTGAGGTGGTAACTCAGGATGGGCTGCGCAGCCCAGGCATTAGCCTGCAGACCAGGCCCAGGCAAGACAGGCCCATAGAGGAGGCTGTTGTTTGGTCCTTGTTGTATCACAACGCTCCCTTAAGCTGAACGATGCCTCCAGGCATCAAAGGTTTTCTGAATCATCTGAATCGTCTCTCCATGGAGCTTTCAGATGGTCATGGGAAAGCTAAAACACACACTTGGCTCAGCCTTTTTTTTTTGTTCTTATTGAATCCAAATTCAAAGACTAAAAAAGCATGCGCCAAACTCTGTTCTACAGTAAAACTAGCATCCACCCTAATATCAGCCAGACTATTTAATTACGTTTTGAATTATGAGAATATTTGTGCACGCCATAAGGCTCACGCTAAGCAATACCCTTGAATCCTGCAATCCTTGCTCATTCACACTTGGCTCATTACAGTTCTTGGGTTCTGTGCGGCAGGATTATGACACGACATTTTAACATGCACAGAGTCTGCTTCGAGCATTTTAATTGGTTTAAAACCGTTGGTAGCATCTTTTACTGTATTAATTTATTGCTTCAGCGTTAGTCAACCGAAACCTTTGCCAGATGGCAATACAGGCCCTGAATGCTGACGAGAAGAAAGAAAATATTTATATGATGCAAATGTTTGCTCATTCATTAGGTATTCATGAATTGTTTTTTAGGGTTTGTCTTTGTCGTTTAGGGTTTTTTCTTTCAGCTGCAACGCAAAAGGAGTTTAAAGGTTCAGATTTACATCACGTGGCAGCATAGTTACTAAAAATCTACCTCAAAAATGGGAAAAAATACTTCGAAAATTTACCACAACATTTTTGCTCACCTTCATCAGATTCCAAGAGAAGTATTCTGAAACATCGAACAGTTTTTATAGTGTGGCTCTCCTCCATCCCCTCCCTCCCCTCCCTCAATGGCAAAGGGGCAACATGGAAGAATACAGAGATTACCTTCTCGCTTCACTTTTAAGTACAGGTTTTTTCTGCAGAACTCTTCAATACTATTCCCAAATGAACCACAGAGCATTAAAAAATGATGTTAAAGTGAGTTATCGCACGAAATCTGCTCCCTCCAGTCCTGACAGGGCCTTGGGGAAGTCACCTGCAGCCAGACCCATTTCTAATCGCAACCCCATCTGTAGTGCTCAGAAATCACTTGAGCCAACAGCCAAATACCAGGATTTCTACAATACCATTTCTGACACAGGTAGCAACTGAATTAAATACACAAACAGAAGAGGAATTGGGGACATACAACACGCTACACGGATTATAGTTGAAAATGCCTTTGATGGACCAGTGATTCCAGGCACTTAGGGAAAGGAGGTTTCCCTCTTTTACTTCCTTGACCATTAATTTTGTGGCTGACTTACTCAAAAATCTGTTCATTACTGTCTAGTATGTATCTTGAATAAACAGTCTGAATTCAAATTTCCTTTTGGCTCTGAACATTTGAAGTCTATGGCTTTGCACTGAGGTTATTTGCTAATTACAGCATGTCAGATCTACAATACTTGGCGACTTCAGTTTTCTGCTCCTCAGTCTTGACTAAGTTTTCTCCAGAAAGTCCAGCTCCACGAACTTAACTAACCTCCTGACTACTAAGTTCCCATCCTCCATGCAGCACGGCCTTTCAGTTCCAACCTTTCATTAGAGCGGGATTGCACAAATGTATCTCTAAAGCTCGTTTGTCTTGCCTGTCACTACTCTCTTTGCATAACACACACTGATTCCTATAGCTCTCAGTTAACAGTTCTTGCCCAGACATTTCAAGCACATGCGTTTTTTCATGATGTCAGTCCTTAAATCTGTTGGCATGTTTACTCAAGGATTTTTTTAAACAAACAAAATATAAATTAAAATAATTAAATATTTAACTTAAGCAATAAATTGAATACATATATTTTACATAGTTCTTACGGTGTTATAGGTGTAACCTCCTGTGTCACTGGTTCTAGCCATCCTCAGAACATGCACTGGTTTTCTGCCTGCAGCACCCGATCCTCTTCAGTGCCTTCCTGGATTGCCTGGAGCCTTCCAGATGCAAAGGTAATGTAGCATGTTGATAGACTTTCTCTCTTGTTCCACAGTGCCATCTGCGTTCTTCTCCGTAAGGTATAACCTGTTCAGGGTGTCTGCCACCGTTAGTGACTTTCCTGGGCAGCACTTTATTTTCACATCTTGGTCTGGAGTGTAAATAATGTGCACTGTGATCATGAGGGTGAACTCAGCAGTGGCTTCTTCATGGTACTAATACCTTGGATCCAGACTCTAACATTCAACCTTGCCCAAAGATGGATTGATGCAGTTGTTCAGTTCCAAAAACATACAGCTAGCAGTTCCTCTCTGGAGTATCTGTCACGCCTGCATCTGCTGATGCTCTACCGGAAAACTCTGAGGTGCTGGATTTTGCTGCAGCGTTGCTGGTAGGACTCCTACACTCTCATCTAAATTTGCACATTGCTGCATCTCCAGCTCTTGCCTTTTTTTTTTTTTTATTACTTACACCTCTTTTCATTGAAGAGAGCTCAATTGAAAGAATTAGGAATGGTGGTTTTTCCAGTTCAGACAGACCAACAAATTCTGCTTTCTGAAGATGCTGCGGTAGAGAGACAAGAATCAAGACATTCAAAACCTACCTTTAACATTCAAGAACAACAACATCACAAAGTTGTATCACCAAAATAAAACCCTGGATCTGATGACACTCAATTCTGAATATCTTAATATACTATGACCTATGATCTTTATAATATAGATGTGAACAATAAATGCTTCACACCTTTCAAACTATTCTTTCATGTGCTCTTTCTCTGGAAATGCAAAAAATCTCACCAACCATGTTTTGCTGAATTTCTTCAGCTATGTGAATGACTACATTCTTCTGCACACTCAAATTTAGTGGGGATTTTCAGGTTTGTGCTTTGGAATGACACAATCTCTGTATATTCTTGAGGCTGGTATGCATAAGAATTTGCCACCAGCTGAACTAATCGCGTTATGCTCTTATTTGCTATAATAATTCGATAACTGCTGAGTGTTACAGTGGTAGTTCATTGACTCCCACAGTTTGATTTGGTAGGTGCATTATCCCACTTAAGTTAGTTCAACAAACACCGTTACAGGGTCGCTGCTCTTCATGTTTAATTGTTCTTCATGCAGTTACCTATCATTTAGGTTCTTTCAAAACAGTAGCAAGATTCCAAAGATTTTAAAACAGAACACTTACATTTCTTGAGAACTCTAAACTCTGTCCTCTGTCAAAACTAGAATCTAAAAATTAGATTTGTCTTAAAATATTTTGTTATATCTCCAAGTTTTTAATATTTAAGCTGTTTGCAAAAGCCTACCAATTAAAAAAAAAAAAAACCAACCCAACCAAAACCCAACAATAAAACCAGAAAAAAGGCCACTATACCTGTCTCATAATCTTATGCTCCCTGCAACGACAGTACTAATTAACAACTTTTATCATCTTTTTCAGGCTTTATTCCTGGCACTGTTAGCTCCATTTTTTCTTATCCTTCACTTTCCCACTCCTCCTGAGATTGTTTAGAAAAATAACACACTTGTTAAAAAAAATTACCTTCATTTTCTTATCTTTAATAGCCAGAATTAGTTCTTGCATCCGCAGTTCCTGAGTCATTTCAATTTTTTAACCTTGTAAATTTTATATTCCCAGTGGTCCGAGTCCTATCGCAATCCTAAATTTCTATTGCTTCAGTTTGCTTGTTAAACGCAGCCCTTCTTCCTAGGGATCCCCTACAATAACAGTCATATTTTCACACACTGTGTGCTGGGTAGGAAAAAAAAACCACCACACACACACACCACAAACACTTGTGAAGCTAAACTTATAAAACTAAACTGAAACAACAGAATAACCTAGGACATGCTCACGCTTGTAAAACTGAACCGGCTCTTTATAAACTGAAATACGTCCTGAGATGCTCCAGTTCTGCTAGCATCATACACACGCTCTGCAGGCAGAGTTTCTGGACCTCTACCAGCTTTGCACTTCCCTCTGAGTCCTGAGCAGATCGGTGAGCGATGTGTCTTCACAGAAATAAGACGAGACAGACTAAAAAGCTGATTCCTCTTCTCTAATGTTAACTTAAAAAAAAATCCACATCAAATCAATACCGTGTGTTAAGCATATTTGAAATATCGCTGATTTTGGTGAGTTTTTCTTAACTTCTGTTCATGTAAAAATACTCTAAACATCAGATTGTTGCAGCAATACAGAATCCGATTTGTTAATTTAGAAAAGAATCTGAAATTACCATTATTTCAGAAAATTTCGTTACTTGCCACTTAGCGAAGTCCTTTTTGTCAATGACAAACTCAAGTTTTTCAGTTCTGTTTTAATAACCCTACTGACGTGGTTTTGCGTGCGCTGTTAACAGGGACCTAAACACCAATGAAGAAAAGCAGGAGCTCATCTTAATCTTGCCTTGAGCTTGCACATTTTTGAAAGGGAGAATACGAGTTCCCACCTCATACTTCATGGTTTGGAGGCACGAGTGAGAAGATTAACAGCTACAAAAATGTCAGATGCTGCAACGTGAGCACCAAAATTCATACTCACACTCTGTAATCTACATGAAAGCGTTCAGGAATTCAGCCTCCTTCTCCAAGCTGTTCAGCACATGCACCTTCCTTCCACAAAAAAACAGAAGAGGACCATAGGAACCTGCAAAAGTCAGAGTGGCTGGTCTGAATTCTTAACATTTAGCAAAGTAACATACTGGAATTTTTCCTTCCCCACTATTCAAATACTTGGACCAGGTGTAGGGTTTTCTCAGTGTGGAAGACTATGACAGGACTCATCTATTATGTCAAGGTTGTATGCCAAAACACTCCTTCACTGGCACCCCCTTGCCGTGGGGAAGGAGCTTGCGTGCCCTTGTGAGGTTGAGAGCTGTGCTGGTGGTGGCACGTGCCTCCGGTGGGGTCTCCCAAACCAGACAGGTCTCAACTGAAGGGTCAGACAAAGTGTGTCCACGGGCAGGATGGGCTCACTAGCCTTCGGGCACCATCCTAGGAGAAGGACAACTCTGACTCCAAACCTGGGCAGATGGAGCTCCTTTAGCCCTGTAAGGCTCCATCTCAGAGAAGGACACTCTAACCAAACCTACGACCCGAGGACTTCACTGTCACCGTCCAAACTCGCTAGGCCCTGGCAGATGAACCTCAGGTGTAAAGGTGGAGGTGTAAAAGTGTAAACTGGAGCCAGTTCCACGCACGCTGCGCCTCACCTAAAAAATCCACCGCGCAGGCCTGAAGGGTGCACTCACATTTACAAAGTCCTGTAGCAAATTGGCCTTTTCAGCCATCAGCGCGCTTGCAGTAAGCGTGGGAAAAACCCTTCCCAAATCTTCGTTCACGAGGCCAAGCCATGACGATGATGATGATGCCAAAACTGTATAGGCAGCTAAGATCACAGTAGAAAAGTAAGTACAAATATTCTTACAGTTATATGATGCCTGGAAACAATGTAGAAGTTTAAAAGTCAATATAGTAATAAAAGAAAGCATCAAATTGCCACCGTAATGAACAACACTGCATTTATTATTTATCAGGTATTTGGAAGATTTTCGGTAGTTCTGCCAATTTTATTCTATGCCCAACTCCAGAATGCCAAGATAATGTAGCTTTTGCTAACATCTGCAAACCTCTTCCTGTCTTTTTTACTACCAAACTGCTGGGCAAAGTAAGCCCACATCCCTTCTGACTAGGTGCAAGCAATGGTGCTCGCTTTTCCTCAGTCCAAAGGTTCATTTGCCTTATTATTTCAAACCAGATAAAATACACTATCCAAGATGATTTTTCCTCAAAGCTGACTGCTCTCTGACTTGGTCAATTAAACAAATCATCCGTATGTTTGTCTTGGGTTATCATAGCAAGAAAACTGATGCTGGATTCCATACTCAGAGAACTGTCATTCTTTTCCACACCAGGCATTTTCTTCGTTGCTGAAGACAGAAATACAATGTTAAGAATAAATTACATTATTTATACTATAGCTACAATTTTTACATAGAAATCAACTTTGCTAGCTAAGCTAAACTGAAAAATCCCTTCTCATCCGTAGCCCTTAAAAGAATGCCATACTAGCGCCTGAAGCCTCCATGGAGCAGTCTCATATGTTAGACTAGGTACAAAAGCAGGGATATACCTCAGAAAACACGTCTGTAGGTAGACTGAAAAACAACAGATTACATGGTATCGACGTAACGCTGTAACCTTTCCCTATCAAATTTCCATCAGATTCTGTTTACAGCTCTTGAGTGAACCTGGAGAACCTCCTTCCCAAGGAGAAGGCATGTATACAGGATTGTGAAAGGTCTGCCACTTACAAAAACTATTTATCTGTCTTAAATGTTCAAACCTTTAGATCAGTCCTTCACTATATATGTATACTTGGCTCTCACAATAGCTATATGATTGCAGAACTTTCAGGGTTTTTTCGTTTTGTTTTATAAAAGCGTTTGTTCTTCTAGCTGTTAGTTCTTTAAGGCCAATACCTTGTTTCCTTCTCCACAGTAGTGAATTAAAGCTTTTTGGTTTTGTCAAATTCATGAAAAAAAAAAATACCTTTTAATTCATCTTCAGTCCTTGCTTGCTGATTGATAAGCAGTTCCAAGTGGCAGCACATCTCTCCTTAGCAGAACACTTGCATCTCAAACATATTGTCAATTTTTAAATTTCAATCTGTTTAGCAATTTTCATGCGGCAAATCTTACTGGCATTGAAGATTCAGTTTAGTACTTTCCTTTGTTAGCTTCCATCTGCCATTTTCTCTTCCATTTGCTAGTTTTTGCTTCCCCTTCCAGAGGTACAGAGAATTTATGAAACTGGTCAGTGGACGACATCAGTCTTGAGAAATCCATGCCTACAAAATCCCACTTTAACCCACGAATTCCTACCGCGGGTGGGAAAATTTGTGGTTCCCACATTCCTCTGAGGTAAACTCTGTCAACTTGTATTCCTTTTCAAAAATACCGAAGTCTGCAAGAGCTATCCAACTGTATTTATTCGCTTGGGAAAGCCTTGTTGCTTTTTAAGAACGACAGATCCTTCCACTTCAGAATTAATGGATGTGTCTCCTCAGTACAATGTTCTTGACGTATCCATTAGTCAAGAGTAAACTCCTGAAATAGATCTAAATGTAAGATCAGTGTGCAAATTCTACTACTCGCCTCACGAAATTTTCAGAAGCTCCTCAACAAGCGTCTTTCATTCAGAAAAGGGAAGAGAAGCTCCAGACTTGCTCAGGTGCTTCTAGGTGCAGCCATTTCCTTCAGATGGGCACATTAATAATTTATCTTTGTTTCATAAATCCCAGTGACACTATCTGTTCAAGTAACGCATTTGTTTTGTGGCTGTGGAGAGCCTTACTACGATTTTGTTTATTCTAGCTGTTTTCAGGGAGTCTAGTGAAACAGGTGGTTCTGTGTTTGAAAACCCTACTCGGTATGTAGTACATTTGCACACGACAAAAACTGTACAATCCTCATCTATTCCTGAAAGCAGAAGCTTAAAGAATGGTATGAGATTGACTGATCTTGACTAGCTAGAAGTATGTCTCTGAAAAATATGAAATTAAGTTCAAAAAAGATAAGTTAATGTTAAGAGAAGCCTTGAAGCATATAAACCAATACAGATAAAGCAGTCACACAGTTAGATTTTCCCACAACCCATAAAATGGATCCCCAAGGATGAGTATTTAATAACAGTGATGCTGTGTTTAAAACAGGTAATTGCTGCTTACATTTTCTTACCCCCATACTTCTCACATGTAAAGTGCATTAACACAAATCAAGTTTCACACTAATCCATTCATCATACCAAGAATGTCTCATTAAGCTTTGCCACCTTCAGACAATTCACAGAAACAGTAACAACACTGCCATAGTAATTATACTGGATTTTACAGTGTAAGATATTAATATGCAAAATTTGGCCTATAGAAACATAGGACAAGCATCTTAATCACAAATAAAAATAAAGCAATTATAGAGAATTAAGGTATTTCACTTGTGAAAATGTAATTTCAGCAGACTACCCTAAATACAATTTCAAATTATTTGTCTTTACATTTATTATATACATTATATATCAACACATTCATATTATATATTAATATATACTCA